>NW_027474250.1:0-62952 GCF_050947335.1 Megachile rotundata | reverse complement strand
TTAACCATATTATGCAGATATGATCGATAGAACGACAATTACTATACTCATTACTCTTATTATTATCAATCTAACTCATATTATTAGCCACATTATGCTTATATGATCGATAGAACGTCAATTACTATACTTATTACTCTTATTATTATCATTCTAACTCATATTATTAGCCATATTATGGTCATATGACCGATAGAACGACAATTACTATACTTATTACACTCACTATTATCAATCTAACTCATATTATTAACCATATTATGCAGATATCATCGATAGAACGACAATTACTATACTCATTACTGTTATTATTATCAATCTAACTCATATTATTAGGCATATTATGCTTATATGATCGGTAGAGCGACAATGACTATACTTATTACACTCACTATTATCAATCTAACTCATATTATTAACCATATTATGCAGATATGATCGATAGAACGACAATTACTATACTCATTAATCTTATTATTATCAATCTAACTCATATTATTAGCCACATTATGCTTATATGATCGATAGTACGACAATTGCTGTACTCATTACTCTTACTATTATCAATCTAACTCATATTATTAGCCATATTCTGCTTATATGATCGATAGAACGACAATTACTATACTTATTACACTCACTATTATCAATCTAACTCATATTATTAGCCATATTATGCTTATATGATCGATAGAACGACAATTACTATACATGTTACTCTCATTATTATCAATCTAACTGATATTATTAGCCATATTACGCTTATATGATCGATAGAGCGACAATAACTATACTTATTACACTCACTATTATCAATCTAACTCATATTATTAACCATATTATGCAGATATGATCGATAGAACGACAATTACTATACTTATTACTCTTATTATTATCAATGTAACTCATATTATTGCTATATTATGCTTATATGATCGATAGAACGACATTTACTAAACTTATTACACTCACTATTATCAATCTAACTCATATTATTAGCCATATTATGCTTATATGATCGATAGAACGACAATTACTATACATGTTACTCTTATTATTATCAATCTAACTCATATTATTAGCCATATTACGCTTATATGATCGATAGAGCGACAATAACTATACTTATTACACTCACTATTATCAATCTAACTCATATTATTAACCATATTATGCAGATATGATCGATAGAACGACAATTACTAGACTCATTACTCTTATTATTATCAATCTAACTCATATTATTAGCCACATTATGCTTATATGATCGATAGAACGTCAATTACTATACTTATTACTCTTATTATTATCATTCTAACTCATATTATTAGCCATATTATGGTCATATGACCGATAGAACGACAATTACTATACTTATTACACTCACTATTATCAATCTAACTCATATTATTAACCATATTATGCAGATATGATCGATAGAACGACAATAACTATACTCATTACTCTTATTATTATCTATCTAACTCATATTATTAGCCATATTATGCTTATATGATCGATAGAGCGACAATGACTATACTTATTACACTCACTATTATCAATCTAACTCATATTATTAACCATATTATGCAGATATGATCGATAGAACGACAATTTCTATACTCATTACTCTTATTATTATCAATCTAACTCATATTATTAGCCACACTATGCTTATATGATCGATAGTACGACAATTGCTATACTCATTACTCTTACTATTATCAATCTAACTCATATTATTAGCCATATTCTGCTTATATGATCGATAGAACGACAATTACTATACTTATTACACTCACTATTGTCAATCTAACTCATATTATTAGCCATATTATGCTTATATGATCGATAGAACGACAATTACTATACTTATTACTCTTATTATTATCAATCTAACTCATATTATTAGCCATATTATGCTTATATGATCGATAGAGCGACAAATACTATACTTATTACACTCACTATTATCAATCTAACTCATATTATTAACCATATTATGCAGATATGATCGATAGAACGACAATTACTATACTCATTACTCTTATTATTATCAATCTAACTCATATTATTAGCCACATTATGCTTATATGATCGATAGAACGTCAATTACTATACTTATTACTCTTATCATTATCATTCTAACTCATATTATTAGCCATATTATGGTCATATGACCGATAGAACGACAATTACTATACTTATTACACTCACTATTATCAATCTAACTCATATTATTAACCATATTATGCAGATATGATCGATAGAACGACAATAACTATACTCATTACTCTTATTATTATCTATCTAACTCATATTATTAGCCATATTATGCTTATATGATCGATAGAGCGACAATGACTATACTTATTACACTCACTATTATCAATCTAACTCATATTATTAACCATATTATGCAGATATGATCGATAGAACGACAATTTCTATACTCATTACTCTTATTATTATCAATCTAACTCATATTATTAGCCATATTATGCTTATATGATCGATAGAACGACAATTACTATACATGTTACTCTTATTATTATCTATCTAACTCATATTATTAGCCATATTATGCTTATATGATCAATAGAGCGACAATGACTATACTTATTACACTCACTATTATCAATCTAACTCATATTATTAACCATATTATGCAGATATGATCGATAGAACGACAATTACTATACTCATTACTCTTATTATTATCAATCTAACTCATATTATTAGCCACATTATGCTTATATGATCGATAGTACGACAATTACTATACTCATTACTCTTACTATTATCAATCTAACTCATATTATTAGCCATATTCTGCTTATATGATCGATAGAACGACAATTACTATACTTATTACACTCACTATTGTCAATCTAACTCATATTATTAGCCATATTATGCTTATATGATCGATAGAACGACAATTACTATACTTATTACTCTTATTATTATCAATCTAACTCATATTATTAGCCATATTATGCTTATATGATCGATAGAGCGACAATTACTATACTTATTACACTCACTATTATCAGTCTAACTCATATTATTAACCATATTATGCAGATATGATCGATAGAACGACAATTACTATACTCATTACTCTTATTATTATCAATCTAACTCATATTATTAGCCACATTATGCTTATATGATCGATAGAACGTCAATTACTATACTTATCACTCATTATTATCATTCTAACTCATATTATTAGCCATATTATGGTCATATGACCGATAGAACGACAATTACTATACTTGTTACACTCACTATTATCAATCTAGCTCATATTATTAACCATATTATGCAGATATGATCGATAGAACGACAATAACTATACTCATTACTCTTATTATTATCTATCTAACTCATATTATTAGCCATATTATGCTTATATGATCGATAGAGCGACAATGACTATACTTATTACACTCACTATTATCAATCTAACTCATATTATTAACCATATTATGCAGATATGATCGATAGAACGACAATTACTATACTCATTACTCTTATTATTATCAATCTAACTCATATTATTAGCCATATTATGCTTATATGATCGATAGGACGACAATTACTATACTCATTACTGTTATTATTATCAATCTAACTCATATTATTAGCCATATTATGCTTATATGATCGATAGAACGACAATTACTATACTCATTACTCTTATTATTATCAACGTAACTCATATTATTAGCCATATTATGCTTATATGGTCGATAGAGCGACAATTACTATACTTATTACACTCACTATTATCAATCTAACTCATATTATTAACCATATTATGCAGATATGATCGATAGAACGACAATTACTATACTCATTACTCTTATTATTATCAATCTAACTCATATTATTAGCCATATTATGGTCATATGACCGATAGAACGACAATTACCATACTTATTACACTCACTATTATCAATCTAACTCATATTATTAACCATATTATGCAGATATGATCGATAGAACGACAATTACTATACTCATTACTCTTATTATTATCAATCTAACTCATATTATTAGCCACATTATGCTTATATGATCGATAGAACGTCAATTACTATACTTATTACTCTTATTATTATCATTCTAACCCATATTATTAGCCATATTATGGTCATATGACAGATAGAACGACAATTACTATACTTATTACACTCACTATTATCAATCTAACTCATATTATTAACCATATTATGCAGATATGATCGATAGAACGACAATAACTATACTCATTACTCTTATTATTATCTATCTAACTCATATTATTAGCCATATTATGCTTATATGATCGATAGAGCGACAATGACTATACTTATTACACTCACTATTATCAATCTAACTCATATTATTAACCATATTATGCAGATATGATCGACAGAACGACAATTACTATACTCATTACTCTTATTATTATCAATCTAACTCATATTATTAGCCACATTATGCTTATATGATCGATAGAACGTCAATTACTATACTTATTACTCTTATTATTATCATTCTAACTCATATTATTAGCCATATTATGGTCATATGACCGATAGAACGACAATTACTATACTTATTACACTCACTATTATCAATCTAACTCATATTATTAACCATATTATGCACATATCATCGATAGAACGACAATAACTATACTCATTACTCTTATTATTATCTATCTAACTCATATTATTAGTCATATTATGCTTATATGATCGGTAGAGCGACAATGACTATACTTATTACACTCACTATTATCAATCTAACTCATATTATTAACCATATTATGCAGATATGATCGATAGAACGACAATTACTATACTCATTAATCTTATTATTATCAATCTAACTCATATTATTAGCCATATTACGCTTATATGATAGATAGAGCGACAATAACTATACTTATTACACTCACTATTATCAATCTAACACATATTATTAACCATATTATGCAGATATGATCGATAGAACGACAATTACTATACTCATTACTCTTATTATTATCAATCTAACTCATATTATTAGCCATATTCTGCTTATATGATCGATAGGACGACAATTACTATACTTATTACTCTTATTATTATCAATGTAACTCATATTATTAGCTATATTATGCTTATATGATCGATAGAACGACATTTACTAAACTTATTACACTCACTATTATCAATCTAACTCATATTATTAGCCATATTATGCTTATATGATCGATAGAACGACAATTACTATACATGTTACTCTTATTATTATCAATCTAACTCATATTATTAGCCATATTACGCTTATATGATCGATAGAGCGACAATAACTATACTTATTACACTCACTATTATCAATCTAACTCATATTATTAACCATATTATGCAGATATGATCGATAGAACGACAATTACTATACTCATTACTCTTATTATTATCAATCTAACTCATATTATTAGCCACATTATGTTTATATGATCGATAGAACGTCAATTACTATACTTATTACTCTTATTATTACCATTCTAACTCATATTATTAGCCATATTATGGTCATATGACCGATAGAACGACAATTACTATACTTATTACACTCACTATTATCAATCTAACTCATATTATTAACCATATTATGCAGATATCATCGATAGAACGACAATTACTATACTCATTACTGTTATTATTATCAATCTAACTCATATTATTAGGCATATTATGCTTATATGATCGGTAGAGCGACAATGACTATACTTATTACACTCACTATTATCAATCTAACTCATATTATTAACCATATTATGCAGATATGATCGATAGAACGACAATTACTATACTCATTAATCTTATTATTATCAATCTAACTCATATTATTAGCCACATTATGCTTATATGATCGATAGTACGACAATTGCTGTACTCATTACTCTTACTATTATCAATCTAACTCATATTATTAGCCATATTCTGCTTATATGATCGATAGAACGACAATTACTATACTTATTACACTCACTATTATCAATCTAACTCATATTATTAGCCATATTATGCTTATATGATCGATAGAACGACAATTACTATACATGTTACTCTCATTATTATCAATCTAACTGATATTATTAGCCATATTACGCTTATATGATCGATAGAGCGACAATAACTATACTTATTACACTCACTATTATCAATCTAACTCATATTATTAACCATATTATGCAGATATGATCGATAGAACGACAATTACTATACTTATTACTCTTATTATTATCAATGTAACTCATATTATTGCTATATTATGCTTATATGATCGATAGAACGACATTTACTAAACTTATTACACTCACTATTATCAATCTAACTCATATTATTAGCCATATTATGCTTATATGATCGATAGAACGACAATTACTATACATGTTACTCTTATTATTATCAATCTAACTCATATTATTAGCCATATTACGCTTATATGATCGATAGAGCGACAATAACTATACTTATTACACTCACTATTATCAATCTAACTCATATTATTAACCATATTATGCAGATATGATCGATAGAACGACAATTACTAGACTCATTACTCTTATTATTATCAATCTAACTCATATTATTAGCCACATTATGCTTATATGATCGATAGAACGTCAATTACTATACTTATTACTCTTATTATTATCATTCTAACTCATATTATTAGCCATATTATGGTCATATGACCGATAGAACGACAATTACTATACTTATTACACTCACTATTATCAATCTAACTCATATTATTAACCATATTATGCAGATATGATCGATAGAACGACAATAACTATACTCATTACTCTTATTATTATCTATCTAACTCATATTATTAGCCATATTATGCTTATATGATCGATAGAGCGACAATGACTATACTTATTACACTCACTATTATCAATCTAACTCATATTATTAACCATATTATGCAGATATGATCGATAGAACGACAATTTCTATACTCATTACTCTTATTATTATCAATCTAACTCATATTATTAGCCACACTATGCTTATATGATCGATAGTACGACAATTGCTATACTCATTACTCTTACTATTATCAATCTAACTCATATTATTAGCCATATTCTGCTTATATGATCGATAGAACGACAATTACTATACTTATTACACTCACTATTGTCAATCTAACTCATATTATTAGCCATATTATGCTTATATGATCGATAGAACGACAATTACTATACTTATTACTCTTATTATTATCAATCTAACTCATATTATTAGCCATATTATGCTTATATGATCGATAGAGCGACAAATACTATACTTATTACACTCACTATTATCAATCTAACTCATATTATTAACCATATTATGCAGATATGATCGATAGAACGACAATTACTATACTCATTACTCTTATTATTATCAATCTAACTCATATTATTAGCCACATTATGCTTATATGATCGATAGAACGTCAATTACTATACTTATTACTCTTATCATTATCATTCTAACTCATATTATTAGCCATATTATGGTCATATGACCGATAGAACGACAATTACTATACTTATTACACTCACTATTATCAATCTAACTCATATTATTAACCATATTATGCAGATATGATCGATAGAACGACAATAACTATACTCATTACTCTTATTATTATCTATCTAACTCATATTATTAGCCATATTATGCTTATATGATCGATAGAGCGACAATGACTATACTTATTACACTCACTATTATCAATCTAACTCATATTATTAACCATATTATGCAGATATGATCGATAGAACGACAATTTCTATACTCATTACTCTTATTATTATCAATCTAACTCATATTATTAGCCATATTATGCTTATATGATCGATAGAACGACAATTACTATACATGTTACTCTTATTATTATCTATCTAACTCATATTATTAGCCATATTATGCTTATATGATCAATAGAGCGACAATGACTATACTTATTACACTCACTATTATCAATCTAACTCATATTATTAACCATATTATGCAGATATGATCGATAGAACGACAATTACTATACTCATTACTCTTATTATTATCAATCTAACTCATATTATTAGCCACATTATGCTTATATGATCGATAGTACGACAATTACTATACTCATTACTCTTACTATTATCAATCTAACTCATATTATTAGCCATATTCTGCTTATATGATCGATAGAACGACAATTACTATACTTATTACACTCACTATTGTCAATCTAACTCATATTATTAGCCATATTATGCTTATATGATCGATAGAACGACAATTACTATACTTATTACTCTTATTATTATCAATCTAACTCATATTATTAGCCATATTATGCTTATATGATCGATAGAGCGACAATTACTATACTTATTACACTCACTATTATCAGTCTAACTCATATTATTAACCATATTATGCAGATATGATCGATAGAACGACAATTACTATACTCATTACTCTTATTATTATCAATCTAACTCATATTATTAGCCACATTATGCTTATATGATCGATAGAACGTCAATTACTATACTTATCACTCATTATTATCATTCTAACTCATATTATTAGCCATATTATGGTCATATGACCGATAGAACGACAATTACTATACTTGTTACACTCACTATTATCAATCTAGCTCATATTATTAACCATATTATGCAGATATGATCGATAGAACGACAATAACTATACTCATTACTCTTATTATTATCTATCTAACTCATATTATTAGCCATATTATGCTTATATGATCGATAGAGCGACAATGACTATACTTATTACACTCACTATTATCAATCTAACTCATATTATTAACCATATTATGCAGATATGATCGATAGAACGACAATTACTATACTCATTACTCTTATTATTATCAATCTAACTCATATTATTAGCCATATTATGCTTATATGATCGATAGGACGACAATTACTATACTCATTACTGTTATTATTATCAATCTAACTCATATTATTAGCCATATTATGCTTATATGATCGATAGAACGACAATTACTATACTCATTACTCTTATTATTATCAACGTAACTCATATTATTAGCCATATTATGCTTATATGGTCGATAGAGCGACAATTACTATACTTATTACACTCACTATTATCAATCTAACTCATATTATTAACCATATTATGCAGATATGATCGATAGAACGACAATTACTATACTCATTACTCTTATTATTATCAATCTAACTCATATTATTAGCCATATTATGGTCATATGACCGATAGAACGACAATTACCATACTTATTACACTCACTATTATCAATCTAACTCATATTATTAACCATATTATGCAGATATGATCGATAGAACGACAATTACTATACTCATTACTCTTATTATTATCAATCTAACTCATATTATTAGCCACATTATGCTTATATGATCGATAGAACGTCAATTACTATACTTATTACTCTTATTATTATCATTCTAACCCATATTATTAGCCATATTATGGTCATATGACAGATAGAACGACAATTACTATACTTATTACACTCACTATTATCAATCTAACTCATATTATTAACCATATTATGCAGATATGATCGATAGAACGACAATAACTATACTCATTACTCTTATTATTATCTATCTAACTCATATTATTAGCCATATTATGCTTATATGATCGATAGAGCGACAATGACTATACTTATTACACTCACTATTATCAATCTAACTCATATTATTAACCATATTATGCAGATATTATCGATAGGACGACAATTTCTATACTCATTACTGTTATTATTATCAATCTAACTCATATTATTAGCCATATTATGCTTATATGATCGATAGAACGACAATTACTATACTCATTACTCTTATTATTATCAACGTAACTCATATTATTAGCCATATTATGCTTATATGGTCGATAGAGCGACAATTACTATACTTATTACACTCACTATTATCAATCTAACTCATATTATTAACCATATTATGCAGATATGATCGATAGAACGACAATTACTATACTCATTACTCTTATTATTATCAATCTAACTCATATTATTAGCCACATTATGCTTATATGATCGATAGAACGTCAATTACTATACTTATCACTCTTATTATTATCATTCTAACTCATATTATTAGCCATATTATGGTCATATGACCGATAGAACGACAATTACTATACTTATTACACTCACTATTATCAATCTAGCTCATATTATTAACCATATTATGCAGATATGATCGATAGAACGACAATAACTATACTCATTACTCTTATTATTATCTATCTAACTCATATTATTAGCCATATTATGCTTATATGATCGATAGAGCGACAATGACTATACTTATTACACTCACTATTATCAATCTAACTCATATTATTAACCATATTATGCAGATATGATCGATAGAACGACAATTACTATACTCATTACTCTTATTATTATCAATCTAACTCATATTATTAGCCATATTATGCTTATATGATCGATAGGACGACAATTACTATACTCATTACTGTTATTATTATCAATCTAACTCATATTATTAGCCATATTATGCTTATATGATCGATAGAACGACAAATACTATACTCATTACTCTTATTATTATCAACGTAACTCATAGTATTAGCCATATTATGCTTATATGGTCGATAGAGCGACAATTACTATACTTATTACACTCACTATTATCAATCTAACTCATATTATTAACCATATTATGCAGATATGATCGATAGAACGACAATTACTATACTTATTACACTCACTATTGTCAATCTAACTCATATTATTAGCCATATTATGCTTATATGATCGATAGAACGACAATTACTATACTTATTACTCTTATTATTATCAATCTAACTCATATTATTAGCCATATTATGCTTATATGATCGATAGAGCGACAATTACTATACTTATTACACTCACTATTATCAGTCTAACTCATATTATTAACCATATTATGCAGATATGATCGATAGAACGACAATTACTATACTCATTACTCTTATTATTATCAATCTAACTCATATTATTAGCCACATTATGCTTATATGATCGATAGAACGTCAATTACTATACTTATCACTCATTATTATCATTCTAACTCATATTATTAGCCATATTATGGTCATATGACCGATAGAACGACAATTACTATACTTGTTACACTCACTATTATCAATCTAGCTCATATTATTAACCATATTATGCAGATATGATCGATAGAACGACAATAACTATACTCATTACTCTTATTATTATCTATCTAACTCATATTATTAGCCATATTATGCTTATATGATCGATAGAGCGACAATGACTATACTTATTACACTCACTATTATCAATCTAACTCATATTATTAACCATATTATGCAGATATGATCGATAGAACGACAATTACTATACTCATTACTCTTATTATTATCAATCTAACTCATATTATTAGCCATATTATGCTTATATGATCGATAGGACGACAATTACTATACTCATTACTGTTATTATTATCAATCTAACTCATATTATTAGCCATATTATGCTTATATGATCGATAGAACGACAATTACTATACTCATTACTCTTATTATTATCAACGTAACTCATATTATTAGCCACATTATGCTTATATGATCGATAGAACGTCAATTACTATACTTATTACTCTTATTATTATCATTCTAACCCATATTATTAGCCATATTATGGTCATATGACAGATAGAACGACAATTACTATACTTATTACACTCACTATTATCAATCTAACTCATATTATTAACCATATTATGCAGATATGATCGATAGAACGACAATAACTATACTCATTACTCTTATTATTATCTATCTAACTCATATTATTAGCCATATTATGCTTATATGATCGATAGAGCGACAATGACTATACTTATTACACTCACTATTATCAATCTAACTCATATTATTAACCATATTATGCAGATATGATCGATAGGACGACAATTTCTATACTCATTACTGTTATTATTATCAATCTAACTCATATTATTAGCCATATTATGCTTATATGATCGATAGAACGACAATTACTATACTCATTACTCTTATTATTATCAACGTAACTCATATTATTAGCCATATTATGCTTATATGGTCGATAGAGCGACAATTACTATACTTATTACACTCACTATTATCAATCTAACTCATATTATTAACCATATTATGCAGATATGATCGATAGAACGACAATTACTATACTCATTACTCTTATTATTATCAATCTAACTCATATTATTAGCCACATTATGCTTATATGATCGATAGAACGTCAATTACTATACTTATCACTCTTATTATTATCATTCTAACTCATATTATTAGCCATATTATGGTCATATGACCGATAGAACGACAATTACTATACTTATTACACTCACTATTATCAATCTAGCTCATATTATTAACCATATTATGCAGATATGATCGATAGAACGACAATAACTATACTCATTACTCTTATTATTATCTATCTAACTCATATTATTAGCCATATTATGCTTATATGATCGATAGAGCGACAATGACTATACTTATTACACTCACTATTATCAATCTAACTCATATTATTAACCATATTATGCAGATATGATTGATAGAACGACAATTACTATACTCATTACTCTTATTATTATCAATCTAACTCATATTATTAGCCATATTATGGTCATATGACAAATAGAACGACAATTACTATACTTATTACACTCACTATTATCAATCTAACTCATATTATTAACCATATTATGCAGATATGATCGATAGAACGACAATTACTATACTCATTACTCTTATTATTATCAATCTAACTCATATTATTAGCCACATTATGCTTATATGATCGATAGAACGTCAATTACTATACTTATTACTCTTATTATTATCATTCTAACCCATATTATTAGCCATATTATGGTCATATGACCGATAGAACGACAATTACTATACTTATTACACTCACTATTATCAATCTAACTCATATTATTAACCATATTATGCAGATATGATCGATAGAACGACAATAACTATACTCATTACTCTTATTATTATCTATCTAACTCATATTATTAGCCATATTATGCTTATATGATCGATAGAGCGACAATGACTATACTTATTACACTCACTATTATCAATCTAACTCATATTATTAACCATATTATGCAGATATGATCGATAGAACGACAATTACTATACATGTTACTCTTATTATTATCAATCTAACTCATATTATTAGCCATATTACGCTTATATGATCGATAGAGCGACAATAACTATACTTATTACACTCACTATTATCAATCTAACTCATATTATTAGCCACATTATGCTTATATGATCGATAGAACGTCAATTACTATACTTATTACTCTTATTATTATCATTCTAACCCATATTATTAGCCATATTATGGTCATATGACCGATAGAACGACAATTACTATACTTATTACACTCACTATTATCAATCTAACTCATATTATTAACCATATTATGCAGATATGATCGATAGAACGACAATAACTATACTCATTACTCTTATTATTATCTATCTAACTCATATTATTAGCCATATTATGCTTATATGATCGATAGAGCGACAATGACTATACTTATTACACTCACTATTATCAATCTAACTCATATTATTAACCATATTATGCAGATATGATCGATAGAACGACAATTACTATACATGTTACTCTTATTATTATCAATCTAACTCATATTATTAGCCATATTACGCTTATATGATCGATAGAGCGACAATAACTATACTTATTACACTCACTATTATCAATCTAACTCATATTATTAGCCACATTATGCTTATATGATCGATAGAACGTCAATTACTATACTTATTACTCTTATTATTATCATTCTAACCCATATTATTAGCCATATTATGGTCATATGACCGATAGAACGACAATTACTATACTTATTACACTCACTATTATCAATCTAACTCATATTATTAACCATATTATGCAGATATGATCGATAGAACGACAATTACTATACTCATTACTCTTATTATTATCTATCTAACTCATATTATTAGCCATATTATGCTTATATGATCGATAGAGCGACAATGACTATACTTATTACACTCACTATTATCAATCTAACTCATATTATTAACCATATTATGCAGATATGATCGATAGAACGACAATTACTATACTCATTACTCTTATTATTATCAATCTAACTCATATTATTAGCCATATTATGCTTATATGATCGATAGGACGACAATTACTATACTCATTACTGTTATTATTATCAATCTAACTCATATTATTAGCCATATTATGCTTATATGATCGATAGAACGACAATTACTATACTCATTACTCTTATTATTATCAACGTAACTCATATTATTAGCCATATTATGCTTATATGGTCGATAGAGCGACAATTACTATACTTATTACTCTCACTATTATCAATCTAACTCATATTATTAACCATATTATGCAGATATGATCGATAGAACGACAATTACTATACTCATTACTCTTATTATTATCAATCTAACTCATATTATTAGCCATATTATGGTCATATGACCGATAGAACGACAATTACCATACTTATTACACTCACTATTATCAATCTAACTCATATTATTAACCATATTATGCAGATATGATCGATAGAACGACAATTACTATACTCATTACTCTTATTATTATCAATCTAACTCATATTATTAGCCACATTATGCTTATATGATCGATAGAACGTCAATTACTATACTTATTACTCTTATTATTATCATTCTAACCCATATTATTAGCCATATTATGGTCATATGACCGATAGACCGACAATTACTATACTTATTACACTCACTATTATCAATCTAACTCATATTATTAACCATATTATGCAGATATGATCGATAGAACGACAATAACTATACTCATTACTCTTATTATTATCTATCTAACTCATATTATTAGCCATATTATGCTTATATGATCGATAGAGCGACAATGACTATACTTATTACACTCACTATTATCAATCTAACTCATATTATTAACCATATTATGCAGATATGATCGATAGGACGACAATTACTATACTCATTACTGTTATTATTATCAATCTAACTCATATTATTAGCCATATTATGCTTATATGATCGATAGAACGACAATTACTATACTCATTACTCTTATTATTATCAACGTAACTCATATTATTAGCCATATTATGCTTATATGGTCGATAGAGCGACAACTACTATACTTATTACACTCACTATTATCAATCTAACTCATATTATTAACCATATTATGCAGATATGATCGATAGAACGACAATTACTATACTCATTACTCTTATTATTATCAATCTAACTCATTTTATTAGCCATATTATGGTCATATGACCGATAGAACGACAATTACTATACTTATTACACTCACTATTATCAATCTAACTCATATTATTAACCATATTATGCAGATATGATCGATAGAACGACAATTACTATACTCATTACTCTTATTATTATCAATCTAACTCATATTATTAGCCACATTATGCTTATATGATCGATAGAACGTCAATTACTATACTTATTACTCTTATTATTATCATTCTAACCCATATTATTAGCCATATTATGGTCATATGACCGATAGAACGACAATTACTATACTTATTACACTCACTATTATCAATCTAACTCATATTATTAACCATATTATGCAGATATGATCGATAGAACGACAATAACTATACTCATTACTCTTATTATTATCTATCTAACTCATATTATTAGCCATATTATGCTTATATGATCGATAGAGCGACAATGACTATACTTATTACACTCACTATTATCAATCTAACTCATATTATTAACCATATTATGCAGATATGATCGATAGAACGACAATTACTATACATGTTACTCTTATTATTATCAATCTAACTCATATTATTAGCCATATTACGCTTATATGATCGATAGAGCGACAATAACTATACTTATTACACTCACTATTATCAATCTAACTCATATTATTAGCCATATTACGCTTATATGATCGATAGAGCGACAATGACTATACTTATTACACTCACTATTATCAATCTAACTCATATTATTAACCATATTATGCAGATATGATCGATAGAACGACAATTACTATACTCATTACTCTTATTATTATCAATCTAACTCATATTATTAGCCATATTATGCTTATATGATCGATAGGACGACAATTACTATACTCATTACTGTTATTATTATCAATCTAACTCATATTATTAGCCATATTATGCTTATATGATCGATAGAACGACAATTACTATACTTATTACACTCACTATTATCAATCTAACTCATATTATTAGCCACATTATGCTTATATGATCGATAGAACGTCAATTACTATACTTATTACTCTTATTATTATCATTCTAACCCATATTATTAGCCATATTATGGTCATATGACCGATAGAACGACAATTACTATACTTATTACACTCACTATTATCAATCTAACTCATATTATTAACCATATTATGCAGATATGATCGATAGAACGACAATAACTATACTCATTGCTCTTATTATTATCTATCTAACTCATATTATTAGCCATATTATGCTTATATGATCGATAGAGCGACAATGACTATACTTATTACACTCACTATTATCAATCTAACTCATATTATTAACCATATTATGCAGATATGATCGATAGAACGACAATTACTATACATGTTACTCTTATTATTATCAATCTAACTCATATTATTAGCCATATTACGCTTATATGATCGATAGAGCGACAATAACTATACTTATTACACTCACTATTATCAATCTAACTCATATTATTAGCCATATTACGCTTATATGATCGATAGAGCGACAATAACTATACTTATTACACTCACTATTATCAATCTAACTCATATTATTAGCCATATTACGCTTATATGATCGATAGAGCGACAATAACTATACTTATTACACTCACTATTATCAATCTAACTCATATTATTAGCCATATTACGCTTATATGATCGATAGAGCGACAATAACTATACTTATTACACTCACTATTATCAATCTAACTCATATTATTAACCATATTATGCAGATATGATCGATAGAACGACAATTACTAGACTCATTACTCTTATTATTATCAATCTAACTCATATTATTAGCCACATTATGCTTATATGATCGATAGTACGACAATTACTATACTCATTACTCTTACTATTATCAATCTAACTCATATTATTAGCCATATTCTGCTTATATGTTCG
The DNA here is from genome assembly GCF_050947335.1 of Megachile rotundata. Taxonomy (NCBI): domain Eukaryota; kingdom Metazoa; phylum Arthropoda; class Insecta; order Hymenoptera; family Megachilidae; genus Megachile; species Megachile rotundata. The sequence goes on along the minus strand of NW_027474250.1, from coordinate 45,504 downwards.
ATAGAACGACAATTACTATACTTATTACACTCACTATTATCAATCTAACTCATATTATTAGCCACATTATGCTTATATGATCGATAGAACGTCAATTACTATACTTATTACTCTTATTATTATCATTCTAACCCATATTATTAGCCATATTATGGTCATATGACCGATAGAACGACAATTACTATACTTATTACACTCACTATTATCAATCTAACTCATATTATTAACCATATTATGCAGATATGATCGATAGAACGACAATAACTATACTCATTACTCTTATTATTATCTATCTAACTCATATTATTAGCCATATTATGCTTATATGATCGATAGAGCGACAATGACTATACTTATTACACTCACTATTATCAATCTAACTCATATTATTAACCATATTATGCAGATATGATCGATAGAACGACAATTACTATACATGTTACTCTTATTATTATCAATCTAACTCATATTATTAGCCATATTACGCTTATATGATCGATAGAGCGACAATAACTATACATATTACACTCACTATTATCAATCTAACTCATATTATTAGCCATATTACGCTTATATGATCGATAGAGCGACAATAACTATACTTATTACACTCACTATTATCAATCTAACTCATATTATTAACCATATTATGCAGATATGATCGATAGAACGACAATTACTAGACTCATTACTCTTATTATTATCAATCTAACTCATATTATTAGCCACATTATGCTTATATGATCGATAGTACGACAATTACTATACTCATTACTCTTACTATTATCAATCTAACTCATATTATTAGCCATATTCTGCTTATATGATCGATAGAACGACAATTACTATACTTATTACACTCACTATTGTCAATCTAACTCATATTATTAGCCATATTATGCTTATATGATCGATAGAACGACAATTACTATACTTATTACTCTTATTATTATCAATCTAACTCATATTATTAGCCATATTATGCTTATATGATCGATAGAGCGACAATTACTATACTTATTACACTCACTATTATCAATCTAACTCATATTATTAACCATATTATGCAGATATGATCGATAGAACGACAATTACTATACTTATTACACTCACTATTATCAATCTAACTCATATTATTAGCCATATTACGCTTATATGATCGATAGAGCGACAATAACTATACTTATTACACTCACTATTATCAATCTAACTCATATTATTAGCCATATTATGGTCATATGACCGATAGAACGACAATTACTATACTTATTACACTCACTGTTATCAATCTAACTCATATTATTAACCATATTATGCAGATATGATCGATAGAACGACAATAACTATACTCATTACTCTTATTATTATCTATCTAACTCATATTATTAGCCATATTATGCTTATATGATCGATAGAGCGACAATGACTATACTTATTACACTCACTATTATCAATCTAACTCATATTATTAACCATATTATGCAGATATGATCGATAGAACGACAATTACTATACTCATTACTCTTATTATTATCAATCTAACTCATATTATTAGCCACACTATGCTTATATGATCGATAGTACGACAATTGCTATACTCATTACTCTTACTATTATCAATCTAACTCATATTATTAGCCATATTCTGCTTATATGATCGATAGAACGACAATTACTATACTTATTACACTCACTATTATCAATCTCTCTCATATTATTAGCCATATTATGCTTATATGATCGATAGAACGACAATTACCATACATATTACTCTTATTATTATCAATCTAACTCATATTATTAGCCATATTATGCTAATATGATCGATAGGACGACAATTACTATACTCATTACTGTTATTATTATCAATCTAACTCATATTATTAGCCATATTATGCTTATATGATCGATAGAACGACAATTACTATACTCATTACTCTTATTATTATCAACGTAACTCATATTATTAGCCATATTATGCTTATATGATCGATAGAGCGACAATTACTATACTTATTACACTCACTATTATCAATCTAACTCATATTATTAACCATATTATGCAGATATGATCGATAGAACGACAATTACTATACTCATTACTCTTATTATTATCAATCTAACTCATATTATTAGCCATATTATGGTCATATGATCGATAGAGCGACAATGACTATACTTATTACACTCACTATTATCAATCTAACTCATATTATTAACCATATTATGCAGATATGATCGATAGAACGACAATTACTATACTCATTACTCTTATTATTATCAATCTAACTCATATTATTAGCCACACTATGCTTATATGATCGATAGTACGACAATTGCTATACTCATTACTCTTACTATTATCAATCTAACTCATATTATTAGCCATATTCTGCTTATATGATCGATAGAACGACAATTACTATACTTATTACACTCACTATTATCAATCTCTCTCATATTATTAGCCATATTATGCTTATATGATCGATAGAGCGACAATGACTATACTTATTACACTCACTATTATCAATCTAACTCACATTATTAACCATATTATGCAGATATGATCGATAGAACGACAATTACTATACTCATTACTCTTATTATTATCAATCTAACTCATATTATTAGCCACATTATGCTTATATGATCGATAGTACGACAATTACTATACTCATTACTCTTACTATTATCAATCTAACTCATATTATTAGCCATATTCTGCTTATATGACCGATAGAACGACAATTACTATACTTATTACACTCACTATTGTCAATCTAACTCATATTATTAGCCATATTATGCTTATATGATCGATAGAACGACAATTACTATACTTATTACTCTTATTATTATCAATCTAACTCATATTATTAGCCATATTATGCTTATATGATCGATAGAGCGACAATTACTATACTTATTACACTCACTATTATCAGTCTAACTCATATTATTAACCATATTATGCAGATATGATCGATAGAACGACAATTACTATACTCATTACTCTTATTATTATCAATCTAACTCATATTATTAGCCACATTATGCTTATATGATCGATAGAACGTCAATTACTATACTTATTACTCTTATTATTATCATTCTAACTCATATTATTAGCCAGATTATGGTCATATGACCGATAGAACGACAATTACTATACTTATTACACTCACTATTATCAATCTAACTCATATTATTAACCATATTATGCAGATATGATCGATAGAACGACAATAACTATACTCATTACTCTTATTATTATCTATCTAACTCATATTATTAGCCATATTATGCTTATATGATCGATAGAGCGACAATGACTATACTTATTACACTCACTATTATCAATCTAACTCATATTATTAACCATATTATGCAGATATGATCGATAGAACGACAATTTCTATACTCATTACTCTTATTATTATCAATCTAACTCATATTATTAGCCACACTATGCTTATATGATCGATAGTACGACAATTGCTATACTCATTACTCTTACTATTATCAATCTAACTCATATTATTAGCCATATTCTGCTTATATGATCGATAGAACGACAATTACTATACTTATTACACTCACTATTGTCAATCTAACTCATATTATTAGCCATATTATGCTTATATGATCGATAGAACGACAATTACTATACTTATTACTCTTATTATTATCAATCTAACTCATATTATTAGCCATATTATGCTTATATGATCGATAGAGCGACAAATACTATACTTATTACACTCACTATTATCAATCTAACTCATATTATTAACCATATTATGCAGATATGATCGATAGAACGACAATTACTATACTCATTACTCTTATTATTATCAATCTAACTCATATTATTAGCCACATTATGCTTATATGATCGATAGAACGTCAATTACTATACTTATTACTCTTATCATTATCATTCTAACTCATATTATTAGCCATATTATGGTCATATGACCGATAGAACGACAATTACTATACTTATTACACTCACTATTATCAATCTAACTCATATTATTAACCATATTATGCAGATATGATCGATAGAACGACAATAACTATACTCATTACTCTTATTATTATCTATCTAACTCATATTATTAGCCATATTATGCTTATATGATCGATAGAGCGACAATGACTATACTTATTACACTCACTATTATCAATCTAACTCATATTATTAACCATATTATGCAGATATGATCGATAGAACGACAATTACTATACATGTTACTCTCATTATTATCAACATAACTCATATTATTAGCCATATTACGCTTATATGATCGATAGAGCGACAATAACTATACATATTACACTCACTATTATCAATCTAACTCATATTATTAACCATATTATGCAGATATGATCGATAGAACGACAATTACTATACTTATTACTCTTATTATTATCAATGTAACTCATATTATTGCTATATTATGCTTATATGATCGATAGAACGACATTTACTAAACTTATTACACTCACTATTATCAATCTAACTCATATTATTAGCCATATTATGCTTATATGATCGATAGAACGACAATTACTATACATGTTACTCTTATTATTATCAATCTAACTCATATTATTAGCCATATTACGCTTATATGATCGATAGAGCGACAATAACTATACTTATTACACTCACTATTATCAATCTAACTCATATTATTAACCATATTATGCAGATATGATCGATAGAACGACAATTACTAGACTCATTACTCTTATTATTATCAATCTAACTCATATTATTAGCCACATTATGCTTATATGATCGATAGAACGTCAATTACTATACTTATTACTCTTATTATTATCATTCTAACTCATATTATTAGCCATATTATGGTCATATGACCGATAGAACGACAATTACTATACTTATTACACTCACTATTATCAATCTAACTCATATTATTAGCCACACTATGCTTATATGATCGATAGTACGAAAATTGCTATACTCATTACTCTTACTATTATCAATCTAACTCATATTATTAGCCATATTCTGCTTATATGATCGATAGAACGACAATTACTATACTTATTACACTCACTATTGTCAATCTAACTCATATTATTAGCCATATTATGCTTATATGATCGATAGAACGACAACTACTATACTTATTACTCTTATTATTATCAATCTAACTCATATTATTAGCCATATTATGCTTATATGATCGATAGAGCGACAATTACTATACTTATTACACTCACTATTATCAATCTAACTCATATTATTAACCATATTATGCAGATATGATCGATAGAACGACAATTACTATACTCATTACTCTTATTATTATCAATCTAACTCATATTATTAGCCACATTATGCTTATATGATCGATAGAACGTCAATTACTATACTTATTACTCTTATCATTATCATTCTAACTCATATTATTAGCCATATTATGGTCATATGACCGATAGAACGACAATTACTATACTTATTACACTCACTATTATCAATCTAACTCATATTATTAACCATATTATGCAGATATGATCGATAGAACGACAATAACTATACTCATTACTCTTATTATTATCTATCTAACTCATATTATTAGCCATATTATGCTTATATGATCGATAGAGCGACAATGACTATACTCATTACACTCACTATTATCAATCTAACTCATATTATTAACAATATTATGCAGATATGATCGATAGAACGACAATTACTATACTTATTACTCTTATTATTATCAATGTAACTCATATTATTGCTATATTATGCTTATATGATCGATAGAACGACATTTACTAAACTTATTACACTCACTATTATCAATCTAACTCATATTATTAGCCATATTATGCTTATATGATCGATAGAACGACAATTACTATACATGTTACTCTTATTATTATCAATCTAACTCATATTATTAGCCATATTACGCTTATATGATCGATAGAGCGACAATAACTATACTTATTACACTCACTATTATCAATCTAACTCATATTATTAACCATATTATGCAGATATGATCGATAGAACGACAATTACTAGACTCATTACTCTTATTATTATCAATCTAACTCATATTATTAGCCACATTATGCTTATATGATCGATAGAACGTCAATTACTATACTTATTACTCTTATTATTATCATTCTAACTCATATTATTAGCCATATTATGGTCATATGACCGATAGAACGACAATTACTATACTTATTACACTCACTATTATCAATCTAACTCATATTATTAGCCACACTATGCTTATATGATCGATAGTACGAAAATTGCTATACTCATTACTCTTACTATTATCAATCTAACTCATATTATTAGCCATATTCTGCTTATATGATCGATAGAACGACAATTACTATACTTATTACACTCACTATTGTCAATCTAACTCATATTATTAGCCATATTATGCTTATATGATCGATAGAACGACAACTACTATACTTATTACTCTTATTATTATCAATCTAACTCATATTATTAGCCATATTATGCTTATATGATCGATAGAGCGACAATTACTATACTTATTACACTCACTATTATCAATCTAACTCATATTATTAACCATATTATGCAGATATGATCGATAGAACGACAATTACTATACTCATTACTCTTATTATTATCAATCTAACTCATATTATTAGCCACATTATGCTTATATGATCGATAGAACGTCAATTACTATACTTATTACTCTTATCATTATCATTCTAACTCATATTATTAGCCATATTATGGTCATATGACCGATAGAACGACAATTACTATACTTATTACACTCACTATTATCAATCTAACTCATATTATTAACCATATTATGCAGATATGATCGATAGAACGACAATAACTATACTCATTACTCTTATTATTATCTATCTAACTCATATTATTAGCCATATTATGCTTATATGATCGATAGAGCGACAATGACTATACTCATTACACTCACTATTATCAATCTAACTCATATTATTAACAATATTATGCAGATATGATCGATAGAACGACAATTACTATACTCATTAATCTTATTATTATCAATCTAACTCATATTATTAGCCACATTATGCTTATATGATCGATAGTACGACAATTGCTATACTCATTACTCTTACTATTATCAATCTAACTCATATTATTAGCCATATTCTGCTTATATGATCGATAGAGCGACAATTACTATACTTATTACACTCACTATTATCAATCTAACTCATATTATTAACCATATTATGCAGATATGATCGATAGAACGACAATTACTATACCTATTACTCTTATTGTTATCATTCTAACTCATATTATTAGCCATATTATGGTCATATGACCGATAGAACGACAATTACTATACTTATTACACTCACTATTATCAATCTAACTCATATTATTAACCATATTATGCAGATATGATCGATAGAACGACAATAACTATACTCATTACTCTTATTATTATCTATCTAACTCATATTATTAGCCATATTATGCTTATATGATCGATAGAGCGACAATGACTATACTTATTACACTCACTATTATCAATCTAACTCACATTATTAACCATATTATGCAGATATGATCGATAGAACGACAATTACTATACTCATTACTCTTATTATTATCAATCTAACTCATATTATTAGCCACATTATGCTTATATGATCGATAGTACGACAATTACTATACTCATTACTCTTACTATTATCAATCTAACTCATATTATTAGCCATATTCTGCTTATATGACCGATAGAACGACAATTACTATACTTATTACACTCACTATTGTCAATCTAACTCATATTATTAGCCATATTATGCTTATATGATCGATAGAACGACAATTACTATACTTATTACTCTTATTATTATCAATCTAACTCATATTATTAGCCATATTATGCTTATATGATCGATAGAGCGACAATTACTATACTTATTACACTCACTATTATCAGTCTAACTCATATTATTAACCATATTATGCAGATATGATCGATAGAACGACAATTACTATACTCATTACTCTTATTATTATCAATCTAACTCATATTATTAGCCACATTATGCTTATATGATCGATAGAACGTCAATTACTATACTTATTACTCTTATTATTATCATTCTAACTCATATTATTAGCCAGATTATGGTCATATGACCGATAGAACGACAATTACTATACTTATTACACTCACTATTATCAATCTAACTCATATTATTAACCATATTATGCAGATATGATCGATAGAACGACAATAACTATACTCATTACTCTTATTATTATCTATCTAACTCATATTATTAGCCATATTATGCTTATATGATCGATAGAGCGACAATGACTATACTTATTACACTCACTATTATCAATCTAACTCATATTATTAACCATATTATGCAGATATGATCGATAGAACGACAATTTCTATACTCATTACTCTTATTATTATCAATCTAACTCATATTATTAGCCACACTATGCTTATATGATCGATAGTACGACAATTGCTATACTCATTACTCTTACTATTATCAATCTAACTCATATTATTAGCCATATTCTGCTTATATGATCGATAGAACGACAATTACTATACTTATTACACTCACTATTGTCAATCTAACTCATATTATTAGCCATATTATGCTTATATGATCGATAGAACGACAATTACTGTACTTATTACTCTTATTATTATCAATCTAACTCATATTATTAGCCATATTATGCTTATATGATCGATAGAGCGACAAATACTATACTTATTACACTCACTATTATCAATCTAACTCATATTATTAACCATATTATGCAGATATGATCGATAGAACGACAATTACTATACTCATTACTCTTATTATTATCAATCTAACTCATATTATTAGCCACATTATGCTTATATGATCGATAGAACGTCAATTACTATACTTATTACTCTTATCATTATCATTCTAACTCATATTATTAGCCATATTATGGTCATATGACCGATAGAACGACAATTACTATACTTATTACACTCACTATTATCAATCTAACTCATATTATTAACCATATTATGCAGATATGATCGATAGAACGACAATTACTATACATGTTACTCTCATTATTATCAATCTAACTGATATTATTAGCCATATTACGCTTATATGATCGATAGAGCGACAATAACTATACATATTACACTCACTATTATCAATCTAACTCATATTATTAACCATATTATGCAGATATGATCGATAGAACGACAATTACTATACTTATTACTCTTATTATTATCAATGTAACTCATATTATTGCTATATTATGCTTATATGATCGATAGAACGACATTTACTAAACTTATTACACTCACTATTATCAATCTAACTCATATTATTAGCCATATTATGCTTATATGATCGATAGAACGACAATTACTATACATGTTACTCTTATTATTATCAATCTAACTCATATTATTAGCCATATTACGCTTATATGATCGATAGAGCGACAATAACTATACTTATTACACTCACTATTATCAATCTAACTCATATTATTAACCATATTATGCAGATATGATCGATAGAACGACAATTACTAGACTCATTACTCTTATTATTATCAATCTAACTCATATTATTAGCCACATTATGCTTATATGATCGATAGAACGTCAATTACTATGCTTATTACTCTTATTATTATCATTCTAACTCATATTATTAGCCATATTATGGTCATATGACCGATAGAACGACAATTACTATACTTATTACACTCACTATTATCAATCTAACTCATATTATTAACCATATTATGCAGATATGATCGATAGAACGACAATAACTATACTCATTACTCTTATTATTATCTATCTAACTCATATTATTAGCCATATTATGCTTATATGATCGATAGAGCGACAATGACTATACTTATTACACTCACTATTATCAATCTAACTCATATTATTAACCATATTATGCAGATATGATCGATAGAACGACAATTACTATACTCACTACTCTTATTATTATCAATCTAACTCATATTATTAGCCACATTATGCTTATATGATCGATAGTACGACAATTACTATACTCATTACTCTTACTATTATCAATCTAACTCATATTATTAGCCATATTCTGCTTATATGATCGATAGAACGACAATTACTATACTTATTACACTCACTATTGTCCATCTAACTCATATTATTAGCCATATTATGCTTATATGATCGATAGAACGACAATTACTATACTTATTACTCTTATTATTATCAATCTAACTCATATTATTAGCCATATTATGCTTATATGATCGATAGAGCGACAATTACTATACTTATTACACTCACTATTATCAGTCTAACTCATATTATTAACCATATTATGCAGATATGATCGATAGAACGACAATTACTATACTCATTACTCTTATTATTATCAATCTAACTCATATTATTAGCCATATTATGGTCATATGACCGATAGAACGACAATTACTATACTTATTACACTCACTATTATCAATCTAACTCATATTATTAGCCATATTATGCTTATATGATCGATAGGACGACAATTACTATACTCATTACTGTTATTATTATCAATCTAACTCATATTATTAGTCATATTATGCTTATATGATCGATATAACGACAATTACTATACTCATTACTCTTATTATTATCAATGTAACTAATATTATTAGCTATATTATGCTTATATGATCGATAGAACGACATTTACTAAACTTATTACACTCACTATTATCAATCTAACTCATATTATTAACCATATTATGCAGATATGATCGATAGAACGACAATTACTATACTCATTACTCTTATTATTATCAATCTAACTCATATTATTAGCCATATTATGCTTATATGATCGATCGGACGACAATTACTATACTCATTACTGTTATTATTATCAATCTAACTCATATTATTAACCATATTATGCAGATATGATCGATAGAACGACAATTACTAGACTCAATATTCTTATTGTTATCAACGTAACTCATATTATTAGCCATATTATGCTTATATGATCGATAGAGCGACAATTACTATACTTATTACACTCACTATTATCAATCTAACTCATATTATTAACCATATTATGCAGATATGATCGATAGAAGGACAATTACTATACCTATTACTCTTATTATTATCATTCTAACTCATATTATTAGCCATATTATGGTCATATGACCGATAGAACGACAATTACTATACTTATTACACTCACTATTATCAATCTAACTCATATTATTAACCATATTATGCAGATATGATCGATAGAACGACAATAACTATACTCATTACTCTTATTATTATCTATCTAACTCATATTATTAGCCATATTATGCTTATATGATCGATAGAGCGACAATGACTATACTTATTACACTCACTATTATCAATCTAACTCATATTATTAACCATATTATGCAGATATGATCGACAGAACGACAATTACTATACTCATTACTCTTATTATTATCAATCTAACTCATATTATTAGCCACATTATGCTTATATGATCGATAGTACGACAATTGCTGTACTCATTACTCTTACTATTATCAATCTAACTCATATTATTAGCCATATTCTGCTTATATGATCGATAGAACGACAATTACTATACTTATTACACTCACTATTATCAATCTAACTCATATTATTAGCCATATTATGCTTATATGATCGATAGAACGACAATTACTATACATGTTACTCTCATTATTATCAATCTAACTGATATTATTAGCCATATTACGCTTATATGATCGATAGAGCGACAATAACTATACTTATTACACTCACTATTATCAATCTAACTCATATTATTAACCATATTATGCAGATATGATCGATAGAACGACAATTACTATACTTATTACTCTTATTATTATCAATGTAACTCATATTATTGCTATATTATGCTTATATGATCGATAGAACGACATTTACTAAACTTATTACACTCACTATTATCAATCTAACTCATATTATTAGCCTTATTATGCTTATATGATCGATAGAACGACAATTACTATACATGCTACTCTTATTATTATCAATCTAACTCATATTATTAGCCATATTACGCTTATATGATCGATAGAGCGACAATAACTATACTTATTACACTCACTATTATCAATCTAACTCATATTATTAACCATATTATGCAGATATGATCGATAGAACGACAATTACTAGACTCATTACTCTTATTATTATCAATCTAACTCATATTATTAGCCACATTATGCTTATATGATCGATAGAACGTCAATTACTATGCTTATTACTCTTATTATTATCATTCTAACTCATATTATTAGCCATATTATGGTCATATGACCGATAGAACGACAATTACTATACTTATTACACTCACTATTATCAATCTAACTCATATTATTAACCATATTATGCAGATATGATCGATAGAACGACAATAACTATACTCATTACTCTTATTATTATCTATCTAACTCATATTATTAGCCACATTATGCTTATATGATCGATAGTACGACAATTGCTGTACTCATTACTCTTACTATTATCAATCTAACTCATATTATTAGCCATATTCTGCTTATATGATCGATAGAACGACAATTACTATACTTATTACACTCACTATTATCAATCTAACTCATATTATTAGCCATATTATGCTTATATGATCGATAGAACGACAATTACTATACATGTTACTCTCATTATTATCAATCTAACTGATATTATTAGCCATATTACGCTTATATGATCGATAGAGCGACAATAACTATACTTATTACACTCACTATTATCAATCTAACTCATATTATTAACCATATTATGCAGATATGATCGATAGAACGACAATTACTATACTTATTACTCTTATTATTATCAATGTAACTCATATTATTGCTATATTATGCTTATATGATCGATAGAACGACATTTACTAAACTTATTACACTCACTATTATCAATCTAACTCATATTATTAGCCTTATTATGCTTATATGATCGATAGAACGACAATTACTATACATGCTACTCTTATTATTATCAATCTAACTCATATTATTAGCCATATTACGCTTATATGATCGATAGAGCGACAATAACTATACTTATTACACTCACTATTATCAATCTAACTCATATTATTAACCATATTATGCAGATATGATCGATAGAACGACAATTACTAGACTCATTACTCTTATTATTATCAATCTAACTCATATTATTAGCCACATTATGCTTATATGATCGATAGAACGTCAATTACTATGCTTATTACTCTTATTATTATCATTCTAACTCATATTATTAGCCATATTATGGTCATATGACCGATAGAACGACAATTACTATACTTATTACACTCACTATTATCAATCTAACTCATATTATTAACCATATTATGCAGATATGATCGATAGAACGACAATAACTATACTCATTACTCTTATTATTATCTATCTAACTCATATTATTAGCCATATTATGCTTATATGATCGATAGAGCGACAATGACTATACTTATTACACTCACTATTATCAATCTAACTCATATTATTAACCATATTATGCAGATATGATCGATAGAACGACAATTACTATACTCACTACTCTTATTATTATCAATCTAACTCATATTATTAGCCACATTATGCTTATATGATCGATAGTACGACAATTACTATACTCATTACTCTTACTATTATCAATCTAACTCATATTATTAGCCATATTCTGCTTATATGATCGATAGAACGACAATTACTATACTTATTACACTCACTATTGTCCATCTAACTCATATTATTAGCCATATTATGCTTATATGATCGATAGAACGACAATTACTATACTTATTACTCTTATTATTATCAATCTAACTCATATTATTAGCCATATTATGCTTATATGATCGATAGAGCGACAATTACTATACTTATTACACTCACTATTATCAGTCTAACTCATATTATTAACCATATTATGCAGATATGATCGATAGAACGACAATTACTATACTCATTACTCTTATTATTATCAATCTAACTCATATTATTAGCCATATTATGGTCATATGACCGATAGAACGACAATTACTATACTTATTACACTCACTATTATCAATCTAACTCATATTATTAGCCATATTATGCTTATATGATCGATAGGACGACAATTACTATACTCATTACTGTTATTATTATCAATCTAACTCATATTATTAGTCATATTATGCTTATATGATCGATATAACGACAATTACTATACTCATTACTCTTATTATTATCAATGTAACTAATATTATTAGCTATATTATGCTTATATGATCGATAGAACGACATTTACTAAACTTATTACACTCACTATTATCAATCTAACTCATATTATTAACCATATTATGCAGATATGATCGATAGAACGACAATTACTATACTCATTACTCTTATTATTATCAATCTAACTCATATTATTAGCCATATTATGCTTATATGATCGATAGTACGACAATTGCTGTACTCATTACTCTTACTATTATCAATCTAACTCATATTATTAGCCATATTCTGCTTATATGATCGATAGAACGACAATTACTATACTTATTACACTCACTATTATCAATCTAACTCATATTATTAGCCATATTATGCTTATATGATCGATAGAACGACAATTACTATACTTATTACTCTTATTATTATCAATCTAACTGATATTATTAGCCATATTACGCTTATATGATCGATAGAGCGACAATAACTATACTTATTACACTCACTATTATCAATCTAACTCATATTATTAACCATATTATGCAGATATGATCGATAGAACGACAATTACTATACTTATTACTCTTATTATTATCAATGTAACTCATATTATTGCTATATTATGCTTATATGATCGATAGAACGACATTTACTAAACTTATTACACTCACTATTATCAATCTAACTCATATTATTAGCCATATTATGCTTATATGATCGATAGAACGACAATTACTATACATGCTACTCTTATTATTATCAATCTAACTCATATTATTAGCCATATTACGCTTATATGATCGATAGAGCGACAATAACTATACTTATTACACTCACTATTATCAATCTAACTCATATTATTAACCATATTATGCAGATATGATCGATAGAACGACAATTACTAGACTCATTACTCTTATTATTATCAATCTAACTCATATTATTAGCCACATTATGCTTATATGATCGATAGAACGTCAATTACTATGCTTATTACTCTTATTATTATCATTCTAACTCATATTATTAGCCATATTATGGTCATATGACCGATAGAACGACAATTACTATACTTATTACACTCACTATTATCAATCTAACTCATATTATTAACCATATTATGCAGATATGATCGATAGAACGACAATAACTATACTCATTACTCTTATTATTATCTATCTAACTCATATTATTAGCCATATTATGCTTATATGATCGATAGAGCGACAATGACTATACTTATTACACTCACTATTATCAATCTAACTCATATTATTAACCATATTATGCAGATATGATCGATAGAACGACAATTTCTATACTCATTACTCTTATTATTATCAATCTAACTCATATTATTAGCCACACTATGCTTATATGATCGATAGTACGACAATTGCTATACTCATTACTCTTACTATTATCAATCTAACTCATATTATTAGCCATATTCTGCTTATATGATCGATAGAACGACAATTACTATACTTATTACACTCACTATTGTCAATCTAACTCATATTATTAGCCATATTATGCTTATATGATCGATAGAACGACAATTACTATACTTATTACTCTTATTATTATCAATCTAACTCATATTATTAGCCATATTATGCTTATATGATCGATAGAGCGACAATTACTATACTTATTACACTCACTATTATCAATCTAACTCATATTATTAACCATATTATGCAGATATGATCGATAGAACGACAATTACTCTACTCATTACTCTTATTATTATCAATCTAACTCATATTATTAGCCACATTATGCTTATATGATCGATAGAACGTCAATTACTATACTTATTACTCTTATCATTATCATTCTAACTCATATTATTAGCCATATTATGGTCATATGACCGATAGAACGACAATTACTATACTTATTACACTCACTATTATCAATCTAACTCATATTATTACCCATATTATGCAGATATGATCGATAGAACGACAATAACTATACTCATTACTCTTATTATTATCTATCTAACTCATATTATTAGCCATATTATGCTTATATGATCGATAGAGCGACAATGACTATACTTATTACACTCACTATTATCAATCTAACTCATATTATTAACCATATTATGCAGATATGATCGATAGAACGACAATTACTATACTCATTAATCTTATTATTATCAATCTAACTCATATTATTAGCCACATTATGCTTATATGATCGATAGTACGACAATTGCTATACTCATTACTCTTACTATTATCAATCTAACTCATATTATTAGCCATATTCTGCTTATATGATCGATAGAACGACAATTACTATACTTATTACACTCACTATTATCAATCTAACTCATATTATTAGCCATATTATGGTCATATGACCGATAGAACGACAATTACTATACTTATTACACTCACTATTATCAATCTAATTCATATTATTAGCCATATTATGCTTATATGATCGATAGGACGACAATTACTATACTCATTACTGTTATTATTATCAATCTAACTCATATTATTAGTCATATTATGCTTATATGATCGATATAACGACAATTACTATACTCATTACTCTTATTATTATCAATGTAACTAATATTATTAGCTATATTATGCTTATATGATTGATAGAACGACATTTACTAAACTTATTACACTCACTATTATCAATCTAACTCATATTATTAACCATATTATGCAGATATGATCGATAGAACGACAATTACTATACTCATTACTCTTATTATTATCAATCTAACTCATATTATTAGCCATATTATGCTTATATGATCGATCGGACGACAATTACTATACTCATTACTGTTATTATTATCAATCTAACTCATATTATTAACCATATTATGCAGATATGATCGATAGAACGACAATTACTAGACTCAATATTCTTATTATTATCAACGTAACTCATATTATTAGCCATATTATGCTTATATGATCGATAGTGCGACAATTACTATACTTATTACACTCACTATTATCAATCTAACTCATATTATTAACCATATTATGCAGATATGATCGATAGAACGACAATTACTATACTCATTACTCTTATTATTATCAATCTAACTCATATTATTAGCCACATTATGCTTATATGATCGATAGAACGTCAATTACTATACTTATTACTCTTATTATTATCATTCTAACTCATATTATTAGCCATATTATGGTCATATGACCGATAGAACGACAATTACTATACTTATTACACTCACTATTATCAATCTAACTCATATCATTAACCATATTATGCAGATATCATCGATAGAACGACAATTACTATACTCATTACTGTTATTATTATCAATCTAACTCATATTATTAGCCATATTCTGCTTATATGATCGATAGAACGACAATTACTATACTTATTACACTCACTATTGTCAATCTAACTCATATTATTAGCCATATTATGCTTATATGATCGATAGAACGACAATTACTATACTTATTACTCTTATTATTATCAATCTAACTGATATTATTAGCCATATTACGCTTATATGATCGATAGAGCGACAATAACTATACTTATTACACTCACTATTATCAATCTAACTCATATTATTAACCATATTATGCAGATATGATCGATAGAACGACAATTTCTATACTCATTACTCTTATTATTATCAATCTAACTCATATTATTAGCCACACTATGCTTATATGATCGATAGTACGACAATTGCTATACTCATTACTCTTACTATTATCAATCTAACTCATATTATTAGCCATATTCTGCTTATATGATCGATAGAACGACAATTACTATACTTATTACACTCACTATTGTCAATCTAACTCATATTATTAGCCATATTATGCTTATATGATCGATAGAACGACAATTACTATACTTATTACTCTTATTATTATCAATCTAACTCATATTATTAGCCATATTATGCTTATATGATCGATAGAGCGACAAATACTATACTTATTACACTCACTATTATCAATCTAACTCATATTATTAACCATATTATGCAGATATGATCGATAGAACGACAATTACTATACTCATTACTCTTATTATTATCAATCTAACTCATATTATTAGCCACATTATGCTTATATGATCGATAGAACGTCAATTACTATACTTATTACTCTTATCATTATCATTCTAACTCATATTATTAGCCATATTATGGTCATATGACCGATAGAACGACAATTACTATACTTATTACACTCACTATTATCAATCTAACTCATATTATTAACCATATTATGCAGATATGATCGATAGAACGACAATAACTATACTCATTACTCTTATTATTATCTATCTAACTCATATTATTAGCCATATTATGCTTATATGATCGATAGAGCGACAATGACTATACTTATTACACTCACTATTATCAATCTAACTCATATTATTAACCATATTATGCAGATATGATCGATAGAACGACAATAACTATACTCATTACTCTTATTATTATCTATCTAACTCATATTATTAGCCATATTATGCTTATATGATCGATAGAGCGACAATGACTATACTTATTACACTCACTATTATCAATCTAACTCATATTATTAACCATATTATGCAGATATGATCGATAGAACGACAATTACTATACTCATTAATCTTATTATTATCAATCTAACTCATATTATTAGCCACATTATGCTTATATGATCGATAGTACGACAATTGCTATACTCATTACTCTTACTATTACCAATCTAACTCATATTATTAGCCATATTCTGCTTATATGATCGATAGAACGACAATTACTATACTTATTACACTCACTATTATCAATCTAACTCATATTATTAGCCATATTATGCTTATATGATCGATAGAACGACAATTACTATACGTGTTACTCTCATTATTATCAACATAACTCATATTATTAGCCATATTACGCTTATATGATCGATAGAGCGACAATAACTATACATATTACACTCACTATTATCAATCTAACTCATATTATTACCCATATTATGCAGATATGATCGATAGAACGACAATTACTATACTTATTACTCTTATTATTATCAATGTAACTCATATTATTGCTATATTATGCTTATATGATCGATAGAACGACATTTACTAAACTTATTACACTCACTATTATCAATCTAACTCATATTATTAGCCATATTATGCTTATATGATCGATAGAACGACAATTACTATACATGTTACTCTTATTATTATCAATCTAACTCATATTATTAGCCATATTACGCTTATATGATCGATAGAGCGACAATAACTATACTTATTACACTCACTATTATCAATCTAACTCATATTATTAACCATATTATGCAGATATGATCGATAGAACGACAATTACTAGACTCATTACTCTTATTATTATCAATCTAACTCATATTATTAGCCACATTATGCTTATATGATCGATAGAACCTCAATTACTATACTTATTACTCTTATTATTATCATTCTAACTCATATTATTAGCCATATTATGGTCATATGACCGATAGAACGACAATTACTATACTTATTACACTCACTATTATCAATCTATCTCATATTATTAACCATATTATGCAGATATGATCGATAGAACGACAATAACTATACTCATTACTCTTATTATTATCTATCTAACTCATATTATTAGCCATATTATGCTTATATGATCGATAGAGCGACAATAACTATACATATTACACTCACTATTATCAATCTAACTCATATTATTAACCATATTATGCAGATATGATCGATAGAACGACAATTACTATACTTATTACTCTTATTATTATCAATGTAACTCATATTATTGCTATATTATGCTTATATGATCGATAGAACGACATTTACTAAACTTATTACACTCACTATTATCAATCTAACTCATATTATTAGCCATATTATGCTTATATGATCGATAGAACGACAATTACTATACATGTTACTCTTATTATTATCTATCTAACTCATATTATTAGCCATATTATGCTTATATGATCGATAGAGCGACAATGACTATACTTATTACACTCACTATTATCAATCTAACTCATATTATTAACCATATTATGCAGATATGATCGATAGAACGACAATTACTATACTCATTACTCTTATTATTATCAATCTAACTCATATTATTAGCCACATTATGCTTATATGATCGATAGTACGACAATTACTATACTCATTACTCTTACTATTATCAATCTAACTCATATTATTAGCCATATTCTGCTTATATGATCGATAGAGCGACAATTACTATACTTATTACACTCACTATTGTCAATCTAACTCATATTATTAGCCATATTATGCTTATATGATCGATAGAACGACAATTACTATACTTATTACTCTTATTATTATCAATCTAACTCATATTATTAGCCATATTATGCTTATATGATCGATAGAGCGACAATTACTATACTTATTACACTCACTATTATCAGTCTAACTCATATTATTAACCATATTATGCAGATATGATCGATAGAACGACAATTACTATACTCATTACTCTTATTATTATCAATCTAACTCATATTATTAGCCACATTATGCTTATATGATCGATAGAACGTCAATTACTATACTTATCACTCATTATTATCATTCTAACTCATATTATTAGCCATATTATGGTCATATGACCGATAGAACGACAATTACTATACTTGTTACACTCACTATTATCAATCTAGCTCATATTATTAACCATATTATGCAGATATGATCGATAGAACGACAATAACTACATCATTACTCTTATTATTATCTATCTAACTCATATTATTAGCCATATTATGCTTATATGATCGATAGAGCGACAATGACTATACTTATTACACTCACTATTATCAATCTAACTCATATTATTAACCATATTATGCAGATATGATCGATAGAACGACAATTACTATACTCATTACTCTTATTATTATCAATCTAACTCATATTATTAGCCATATTATGCTTATATGATCGATAGGACGACAATTGCTATACTCATTACTGTTATTATTATCAATCTAACTCATATTATTAGCCATATTATGCTTATATGATCGATAGAACGACAATTACTATACTCATTACTCTTATTATTATCAACGTAACTCATATTATTAGCCATATTATGCTTATATGGTCGATAGAGCGACAATTACTATACTTATTACACTCACTATTATCAATCTAACTCATATTATTAACCATATTATGCAGATATGATCGATAGAACGACAATTACTATACTCATTACTCTTATTATTATCAATCTAACTCATATTATTAGCCATATTATGGTCATATGACCGATAGAACGACAATTACCATACTTATTACACTCACTATTATCAATCTAACTCATATTATTAACCATATTATGCAGATATGATCGATAGAACGACAATTACTATACTCATTACTCTTATTATTATCAATCTAACTCATATTATTAGCCACATTATGCTTATATGATCGATAGAACGTCAATTACTATACTTATTACTCTTATTATTATCATTCTAACCCATATTATTAGCCATATTATGGTCATATGACAGATAGAACGACAATTACTATACTTATTACACTCACTATTATCAATCTAACTCATATTATTAACCATATTATGCAGATATGATCGATAGAACGACAATAACTATACTCATTACTCTTATTATTATCTATCTAACTCATATTATTAGCCATATTATGCTTATATGATCGATAGAGCGACAATGACTATACTTATTACACTCACTGTTATCAATCTAACTCATATTATTAACCATATTATGCAGATATGATCGATAGGACGACAATTTCTATATTCATTACTGTTATTATTATCAATCTAACTCATATTATTAGCCATATTATGCTTATATGATCGATAGAACGACAATTACTATACTCATTACTCTTATTATTATCAACGTAACTCATATTATTAGCCATATTATGCTTATATGGTCGATAGAGCGACAATTACTATACTTATTACACTCACTATTATCAATCTAACTAATATTATTAACCATATTATGCAGATATGATCGATAGAACGACAATTACTATACTCATTACTCTTATTATTATCAATCTAACTCATATTATTAGCCACATTATGCTTATATGATCGATAGAACGTCAATTACTATACTTATCACTCTTATTATTATCATTCTAACTCATATTATTAGCCATATTATGGTCATATGACCGATAGAACGACAATTACTATACTTATTACACTCACTATTATCAATCTAGCTCATATTATTAACCATATTATGCAGATATGATCGATAGAACGACAATAACTATACTCATTACTGTTATTATTATCAATCTAACTCATATTATTAGGCATATTATGCTTATATGATCGGTAGAGCGACAATGACTATACTTATTACACTCACTATTATCAATCTAACTCATATTATTAACCATATTATGCAGATATGATCGATAGAACGACAATTACTATACTCATTAATCTTATTATTATCAATCTAACTCATATTATTAGCCACATTATGCTTATATGATCGATAGTACGACAATTGCTGTACTCATTACTCTTACTATTATCAATCTAACTCATATTATTAGCCATATTCTGCTTATATGATCGATAGAACGACAATTACTATACTTATTACACTCACTATTATCAATCTAACTCATATTATTAGCCATATTATGCTTATATGATCGATAGAACGACAATTACTATACATGTTACTCTCATTATTATCAATCTAACTGATATTATTAGCCATATTACGCTTATATGATCGATAGAGCGACAATAACTATACTTATTACACTCACTATTATCAATCTAACTCATATTATTAACCATATTATGCAGATATGATCGATAGAACGACAATTACTATACTTATTACTCTTATTATTATCAATGTAACTCATATTATTGCTATATTATGCTTATATGATCGATAGAACGACATTTACTAAACTTATTACACTCACTATTATCAATCTAACTCATATTATTAGCCATATTATGCTTATATGATCGATAGAACGACAATTACTATACATGTTACTCTTATTATTATCAATCTAACTCATATTATTAGCCATATTACGCTTATATGATCGATAGAGCGACAATAACTATACTTATTACACTCACTATTATCAATCTAACTCATATTATTAACCATATTATGCAGATATGATCGATAGAACGACAATTACTAGACTCATTACTCTTATTATTATCAATCTAACTCATATTATTAGCCACATTATGCTTATATGATCGATAGAACGTCAATTACTATACTTATTACTCTTATTATTATCATTCTAACTCATATTATTAGCCATATTATGGTCATATGACCGATAGAACGACAATTACTATACTTATTACACTCACTATTATCAATCTAACTCATATTATTAACCATATTATGCAGATATGATCGATAGAACGACAATAACTATACTCATTACTCTTATTATTATCTATCTAACTCATATTATTAGCCATATTATGCTTATATGATCGATAGAGCGACAATGACTATACTTATTACACTCACTATTATCAATCTAACTCATATTATTAACCATATTATGCAGATATGATCGATAGAACGACAATTACTATACTCATTACTCTTATTATTATCAATCTAACTCATATTATTAGCCACATTATGCTTATATGATCGATAGTACGACAATTACTATACTCATTACTCTTACTATTATCAATCTAACTCATATTATTAGCCATATTCTGCTTATATGATCGATAGAACGACAATTACTATACTTATTACACTCACTATTGTCAATCTAACTCATATTATTAGCCATATTATGCTTATATGATCGATAGAACGACAATTACTATACTTATTACTCTTATTATTATCAATCTAACTCATATTATTAGCCATATTATGCTTATATGATCGATAGAGCGACAATTACTATACTTATTACACTCACTATTATCAGTCTAACTCATATTATTAACCATATTATGCAGATATGATCGATAGAACGACAATTACTATACTCATTACTCTTATTATTATCAATCTAACTCATATTATTAGCCACATTATGCTTATATGATCGATAGAACGTCAATTACTATACTTATTACTCTTATTATTATCATTCTAACTCATATTATTAGCCAGATTATGGTCATATGACCGTTAGAACGACAATTACTATACTTATTACACTCACTATTATCAATCTAACTCATATTATTAACCATATTATGCAGATATGATCGATAGAACGACAATAACTATACTCATTACTCTTATTATTATCTATCTAACTCATATTATTAGCCATATTATGCTTATATGATCGATAGAGCGACAATGACTATACTTATTACACTCACAATTATCAATCTAACTCATATTATTAACCATATTATGCAGATATGATCGATAGAACGACAATTTCTATACTCATTACTCTTATTATTATCAATCTAACTCATATTATTAGCCACACTATGCTTATATGATCGATAGTACGACAATTGCTATACTCATTACTCTTACTATTATCAATCTAACTCATATTATTAGCCATATTCTGCTTATATGATCGATAGAACGACAATTACTATACTTATTACACTCACTATTGTCAATCTAACTCATATTATTAGCCATATTATGCTTATATGATCGATAGAACGACAATTACTATACTTATTACTCTTATTATTATCAATCTAACTCATATTATTAGCCATATTATGCTTATATGATCGATAGAGCGACAAATACTATACTTATTACACTCACTATTATCAATCTAACTCATATTATTAACCATATTATGCAGATATGATCGATAGAACGACAATTACTATACTCATTACTCTTATCATTATCAATCTAACTCATATTATTAGCCACATTATGCTTATATGATCGATAGAACGTCAATTACTATACTTATTACTCTTATCATTATCATTCTAACTCATATTATTAGCCATATTATGGTCATATGACCGATAGAACGACAATTACTATACTTATTACACTCACTATTATCAATCTAACTCATATTATTAACCATATTATGCAGATATGATCGATAGAACGACAATAACTATACTCATTACTCTTATTATTATCTATCTAACTCATATTATTAGCCATATTATGCTTATATGATCGATAGAGCGACAATGACTATACTTATTACACTCACTATTATCAATCTAACTCATATTATTAACCATATTATGCAGATATGATCGATAGAACGACAATTTCTATACTCATTACTCTTATTATTATCAATCTAACTCATATTATTAGCCACACTATGCTTATATGATCGATAGTACGACAATTGCTATACTCATTACTCTTACTATTATCAATCTAACTCATATTATTAGCCATATTCTGCTTATATGATCGATAGAACGACAATTACTATACTTATTACACTCACTATTGTCAATCTAACTCATATTATTAGCCATATTATGCTTATATGATCGATAGAACGACAATTACTATACTTATTACACTCACTATTATCAATCTAACTCATATTATTAACCATATTATGCAGATATGATCGATAGAACGACAATAACTATACTCATTACTCTTATTATTATCTATCTAACTCATATTATTAGCCATATTATGCTTATATGATCGATAGAGCGACAATGACTATACTTATTACACTCACTATTATCAATCTAACTCATATTATTAACCATATTATGCAGATATGATCGATAGAACGACAATTACTATACTGATTACTCTTATTATTATCAATCTAACTCATATTATTAGCCATATTATGCTTATATGATCGATAGGACGACAATTACTATACTCATTACTGTTATTATTATCAATCTAACTCATATTATTAGCCATATTATGCTTATATGATCGATAGAACGACAAATACTATACTCATTACTCTTATTATTATCAACGTAACTCATATTATTAGCCATATTATGCTTATATGGTCGATAGAGCGACAATTACTATACTTATTACACTCACTATTATCAATCTAACTCATATTATTAACCATATTATGCAGATATGATCGATAGAACGACAATTACTATACTCATTACTCTTATTATTATCAATCTAACTCATATTATTAGCCATATTATGGTCATATGACCGATAGAACGACAATTACCATACTTATTACACTCACTATTATCAATCTAACTCATATTATTAACCATATTATGCAGATATGATCGATAGAACGACAATTACTATACTCATTACTCTTATTATTATCAATCTAACTCATATTATTAGCCACATTATGCTTATATGATCGATAGAACGTCAATTACTATACTTATTACTCTTATTATTATCATTCTAACCCATATTATTAGCCATATTATGGTCATATGACCGATAGAACGACAATTACTATACTTATTACACTCACTATTATCAATCTAACTCATATTATTAACCATATTATGCAGATATGATCGATAGAACGACAATAACTATACTCATTACTCTTATTATTATCTATCTAACTCATATTATTAGCCATATTATGCTTATATGATCGATAGAGCGACAATGACTATACTTATTACACTCACTATTATCAATCTAACTCATATTATTAACCATATTATGCAGATATGATCGATAGAACGACAATTTCTATACTCATTACTCTTATTATTATCAATCTAACTCATATTATTAGCCACACTATGCTTATATGATCGATAGTACGACAATTGCTATACTCATTACTCTTACTATTATCAATCTAACTCATATTATTAGCCATATTCTGCTTATATGATCGATAGAACGACAATTACTATACTTATTACACTCACTATTGTCAATCTAACTCATATTATTAGCCATATTATGCTTATATGATCGATAGAACGACAATTACTATACTTATTACTCTTATTATTATCAATCTAACTCATATTATTAGCCATATTATGCTTATATGATCGATAGAGCGACAAATACTATACTTATTACACTCACTATTATCAATCTAACTCATATTATTAACCATATTATGCAGATATGATCGATAGAACGACAATTACTATACTCATTACTCTTATCATTATCAATCTAACTCATATTATTAGCCACATTATGCTTATATGATCGATAGAACGTCAATTACTATACTTATTACTCTTATCATTATCATTCTAACTCATATTATTAGCCATATTATGGTCATATGACCGATAGAACGACAATTACTATACTTATTACACTCACTATTATCAATCTAACTCATATTATTAACCATATTATGCAGATATGATCGATAGAACGACAATAACTATACTCATTACTCTTATTATTATCTATCTAACTCATATTATTAGCCATATTATGCTTATATGATCGATAGAGCGACAATGACTATACTTATTACACTCACTATTATCAATCTAACTCATATTATTAACCATATTATGCAGATATGATCGATAGAACGACAATTACTATACTCATTACTCTTATTATTATCAATCTAACTCATATTATTAGCCATATTATGCTTATATGATCGATAGAGCGACAATGACTATACTTATTACACTCACTATTATCAATCTAACTCACATTATTAACCATATTATGCAGATATGATCGATAGAACGACAATTACTATACTCATTACTCTTATTATTATCAATCTAACTCATATTATTAGCCACATTATGCTTATATGATCGATAGTACGACAATTACTATACTCATTACTCTTACTATTATCAATCTAACTCATATTATTAGCCATATTCTGCTTATATGACCGATAGAACGACAATTACTATACTTATTACACTCACTATTGTCAATCTAACTCATATTATTAGCCATATTATGCTTATATGATCGATAGAACGACAATTACTATACTTATTACTCTTATTATTATCAATCTAACTCATATTATTAGCCATATTATGCTTATATGATCGATAGAGCGACAATTACTATACTTATTACACTCACTATTATCAGTCTAACTCATATTATTAACCATATTATGCAGATATGATCGATAGAACGACAATTACTATACTCATTACTCTTATTATTATCAATCTAACTCATATTATTAGCCACATTATGCTTATATGATCGATAGAACGTCAATTACTATACTTATTACTCTTATTATTATCATTCTAACTCATATTATTAGCCAGATTATGGTCATATGACCGATAGAACGACAATTACTATACTTATTACACTCACTATTATCAATCTAACTCATATTATTAACCATATTATGCAGATATGATCGATAGAACGACAATAACTATACTCATTACTCTTATTATTATCTATCTAACTCATATTATTAGCCATATTATGCTTATATGATCGATAGAGCGACAATGACTATACTTATTACACTCACTATTATCAATCTAACTCATATTATTAACCATATTATGCAGATATGATCGATAGAACGACAATTTCTATACTCATTACTCTTATTATTATCAATCTAACTCATATTATTAGCCACACTATGCTTATATGATCGATAGTACGACAATTGCTATACTCATTACTCTTACTATTATCAATCTAACTCATATTATTAGCCATATTCTGCTTATATGATCGATAGAACGACAATTACTATACTTATTACACTCACTATTGTCAATCTAACTCATATTATTAGCCATATTATGCTTATATGATCGATAGAACGACAATTACTGTACTTATTACTCTTATTATTATCAATCTAACTCATATTATTAGCCATATTATGCTTATATGATCGATAGAGCGACAAATACTATACTTATTACACTCACTATTATCAATCTAACTCATATTATTAACCATATTATGCAGATATGATCGATAGAACGACAATTACTATACTCATTACTCTTATTATTATCAATCTAACTCATATTATTAGCCACATTATGCTTATATGATCGATAGAACGTCAATTACTATACTTATTACTCTTATCATTATCATTCTAACTCATATTATTAGCCATATTATGGTCATATGACCGATAGAACGACAATTACTATACTTATTACACTCACTATTATCAATCTAACTCATATTATTAACCATATTATGCAGATATGATCGATAGAACGACAATTACTATACATGTTACTCTCATTATTATCAATCTAACTGATATTATTAGCCATATTACGCTTATATGATCGATAGAGCGACAATAACTATACATATTACACTCACTATTATCAATCTAACTCATATTATTAACCATATTATGCAGATATGATCGATAGAACGACAATTACTATACTTATTACTCTTATTATTATCAATGTAACTCATATTATTGCTATATTATGCTTATATGATCGATAGAACGACATTTACTAAACTTATTACACTCACTATTATCAATCTAACTCATATTATTAGCCATATTATGCTTATATGATCGATAGAACGACAATTACTATACATGTTACTCTTATTATTATCAATCTAACTCATATTATTAGCCATATTACGCTTATATGATCGATAGAGCGACAATAACTATACTTATTACACTCACTATTATCAATCTAACTCATATTATTAACCATATTATGCAGATATGATCGATAGAACGACAATTACTAGACTCATTACTCTTATTATTATCAATCTAACTCATATTATTAGCCACATTATGCTTATATGATCGATAGAACGTCAATTACTATGCTTATTACTCTTATTATTATCATTCTAA
Source organism: Megachile rotundata (assembly GCF_050947335.1). Classification (NCBI taxonomy): domain Eukaryota; kingdom Metazoa; phylum Arthropoda; class Insecta; order Hymenoptera; family Megachilidae; genus Megachile; species Megachile rotundata. The sequence goes on along the minus strand of NW_027474250.1, from coordinate 15,257 downwards.
CTCATATTATTAGCCATATTATGGTCATATGACCGATAGAACGACAATTACTATACTTATTACACTCACTATTATCAATCTAACTCATATTATTAACCATATTATGCAGATATGATCGATAGAACGACAATAACTATACTCATTACTCTTATTATTATCTATCTAACTCATATTATTAGCCATATTATGCTTATATGATCGATAGAGCGACAATGACTATACTTATTACACTCACTATTATCAATCTAACTCATATTATTAACCATATTATGCAGATATGATCGATAGAACGACAATTACTATACTCACTACTCTTATTATTATCAATCTAACTCATATTATTAGCCACATTATGCTTATATGATCGATAGTACGACAATTACTATACTCATTACTCTTACTATTATCAATCTAACTCATATTATTAGCCATATTCTGCTTATATGATCGATAGAACGACAATTACTATACTTATTACACTCACTATTGTCCATCTAACTCATATTATTAGCCATATTATGCTTATATGATCGATAGAACGACAATTACTATACTTATTACTCTTATTATTATCAATCTAACTCATATTATTAGCCATATTATGCTTATATGATCGATAGAGCGACAATTACTATACTTATTACACTCACTATTATCAGTCTAACTCATATTATTAACCATATTATGCAGATATGATCGATAGAACGACAATTACTATACTCATTACTCTTATTATTATCAATCTAACTCATATTATTAGCCATATTATGGTCATATGACCGATAGAACGACAATTACTATACTTATTACACTCACTATTATCAATCTAACTCATATTATTAGCCATATTATGCTTATATGATCGATAGGACGACAATTACTATACTCATTACTGTTATTATTATCAATCTAACTCATATTATTAGTCATATTATGCTTATATGATCGATATAACGACAATTACTATACTCATTACTCTTATTATTATCAATGTAACTAATATTATTAGCTATATTATGCTTATATGATCGATAGAACGACATTTACTAAACTTATTACACTCACTATTATCAATCTAACTCATATTATTAACCATATTATGCAGATATGATCGATAGAACGACAATTACTATACTCATTACTCTTATTATTATCAATCTAACTCATATTATTAGCCATATTATGCTTATATGATCGATCGGACGACAATTACTATACTCATTACTGTTATTATTATCAATCTAACTCATATTATTAACCATATTATGCAGATATGATCGATAGAACGACAATTACTAGACTCAATATTCTTATTGTTATCAACGTAACTCATATTATTAGCCATATTATGCTTATATGATCGATAGAGCGACAATTACTATACTTATTACACTCACTATTATCAATCTAACTCATATTATTAACCATATTATGCAGATATGATCGATAGAAGGACAATTACTATACCTATTACTCTTATTATTATCATTCTAACTCATATTATTAGCCATATTATGGTCATATGACCGATAGAACGACAATTACTATACTTATTACACTCACTATTATCAATCTAACTCATATTATTAACCATATTATGCAGATATGATCGATAGAACGACAATAACTATACTCATTACTCTTATTATTATCTATCTAACTCATATTATTAGCCATATTATGCTTATATGATCGATAGAGCGACAATGACTATACTTATTACACTCACTATTATCAATCTAACTCATATTATTAACCATATTATGCAGATATGATCGACAGAACGACAATTACTATACTCATTACTCTTATTATTATCAATCTAACTCATATTATTAGCCACATTATGCTTATATGATCGATAGTACGACAATTGCTGTACTCATTACTCTTACTATTATCAATCTAACTCATATTATTAGCCATATTCTGCTTATATGATCGATAGAACGACAATTACTATACTTATTACACTCACTATTATCAATCTAACTCATATTATTAGCCATATTATGCTTATATGATCGATAGAACGACAATTACTATACATGTTACTCTCATTATTATCAATCTAACTGATATTATTAGCCATATTACGCTTATATGATCGATAGAGCGACAATAACTATACTTATTACACTCACTATTATCAATCTAACTCATATTATTAGCCATATTCTGCTTATATGATCGATAGAACGACAATTACTATACTTATTACACTCACTATTGTCAATCTAACTCATATTATTAGCCATATTATGCTTATATGATCGATAGAACGACAATTACTATACTTATTACTCTTATTATTATCAATCTAACTCATATTATTAGCCATATTATGCTTATATGATCGATAGAGCGACAAATACTATACTTATTACACTCACTATTATCAATCTAACTCATATTATTAACCATATTATGCAGATATGATCGATAGAACGACAATTACTATACTCATTACTCTTATCATTATCAATCTAACTCATATTATTAGCCACATTATGCTTATATGATCGATAGAACGTCAATTACTATACTTATTACTCTTATCATTATCATTCTAACTCCTATTATTAGCCATATTATGGTCATATGACCGATCGAACGACAATTACTATACTTATTACACTCACTATTATCAATCTAACTCATATTATTAACCATATTATGCAGATATGATCGATAGAACGACAATAACTATACTCATTACTCTTATTATTATCTATCTAACTCATATTATTAGCCATATTATGCTTATATGATCGATAGAGCGACAATGACTATACTTATTACACTCACTATTATCAATCTAACTCATATTATTAACCATATTATGCAGATATGATCGATAGAACGACAATTACTATACTGATTACTCTTATTATTATCAATCTAACTCATATTATTAGCCATATTATGCTTATATGATCGATAGGACGACAATTACTATACTCATTACTGTTATTATTATCAATCTAACTCATATTATTAGCCATATTATGCTTATATGATCGATAGAACGACAAATACTATACTCATTACTCTTATTATTATCAACGTAACTCATATTATTAGCCATATTATGCTTATATGGTCGATAGAGCGACAATTACTATACTTATTACACTCACTATTATCAATCTAACTCATATTATTAACCATATTATGCAGATATGATCGATAGAACGACAATTACTATACTCATTACTCTTATTATTATCAATCTAACTCATATTATTAGCCATATTATGGTCATATGACCGATAGAACGACAATTACCATACTTATTACACTCACTATTATCAATCTAACTCATATTATTAACCATATTATGCAGATATGATCGATAGAACGACAATTACTATACTCATTACTCTTATTATTATCAATCTAACTCATATTATTAGCCACATTATGCTTATATGATCGATAGAACGTCAATTACTATACTTATTACTCTTATTATTATCATTCTAACCCATATTATTAGCCATATTATGGTCATATGACCGATAGAACGACAATTACTATACTTATTACACTCACTATTATCAATCTAACTCATATTATTAACCATATTATGCAGATATGATCGATAGAACGACAATAACTATACTCATTACTCTTATTATTATCTATCTAACTCATATTATTAGCCATATTATGCTTATATGATCGATAGAGCGACAATGACTATACTTATTACACTCACTATTATCAATCTAACTCATATTATTAACCATATTATGCAGATATGATCGATAGAACGACAATTTCTATACTCATTACTCTTATTATTATCAATCTAACTCATATTATTAGCCACACTATGCTTATATGATCGATAGTACGACAATTGCTATACTCATTACTCTTACTATTATCAATCTAACTCATATTATTAGCCATATTCTGCTTATATGATCGATAGAACGACAATTACTATACTTATTACACTCACTATTGTCAATCTAACTCATATTATTAGCCATATTATGCTTATATGATCGATAGAACGACAATTACTATACTTATTACTCTTATTATTATCAATCTAACTCATATTATTAGCCATATTATGCTTATATGATCGATAGAGCGACAAATACTATACTTATTACACTCACTATTATCAATCTAACTCATATTATTAACCATATTATGCAGATATGATCGATAGAACGACAATTACTATACTCATTACTCTTATCATTATCAATCTAACTCATATTATTAGCCACATTATGCTTATATGATCGATAGAACGTCAATTACTATACTTATTACTCTTATCATTATCATTCTAACTCATATTATTAGCCATATTATGGTCATATGACCGATAGAACGACAATTACTATACTTATTACACTCACTATTATCAATCTAACTCATATTATTAACCATATTATGCAGATATGATCGATAGAACGACAATAACTATACTCATTACTCTTATTATTATCTATCTAACTCATATTATTAGCCATATTATGCTTATATGATCGATAGAGCGACAATGACTATACTTATTACACTCACTATTATCAATCTAACTCATATTATTAACCATATTATGCAGATATGATCGATAGAACGACAATTACTATACTCATTACTCTTATTATTATCAATCTAACTCATATTATTAGCCATATTATGCTTATATGATCGATAGAGCGACAATGACTATACTTATTACACTCACTATTATCAATCTAACTCACATTATTAACCATATTATGCAGATATGATCGATAGAACGACAATTACTATACTCATTACTCTTATTATTATCAATCTAACTCATATTATTAGCCACATTATGCTTATATGATCGATAGTACGACAATTACTATACTCATTACTCTTACTATTATCAATCTAACTCATATTATTAGCCATATTCTGCTTATATGACCGATAGAACGACAATTACTATACTTATTACACTCACTATTGTCAATCTAACTCATATTATTAGCCATATTATGCTTATATGATCGATAGAACGACAATTACTATACTTATTACTCTTATTATTATCAATCTAACTCATATTATTAGCCATATTATGCTTATATGATCGATAGAGCGACAATTACTATACTTATTACACTCACTATTATCAGTCTAACTCATATTATTAACCATATTATGCAGATATGATCGATAGAACGACAATTACTATACTCATTACTCTTATTATTATCAATCTAACTCATATTATTAGCCACATTATGCTTATATGATCGATAGAACGTCAATTACTATACTTATTACTCTTATTATTATCATTCTAACTCATATTATTAGCCAGATTATGGTCATATGACCGATAGAACGACAATTACTATACTTATTACACTCACTATTATCAATCTAACTCATATTATTAACCATATTATGCAGATATGATCGATAGAACGACAATAACTATACTCATTACTCTTATTATTATCTATCTAACTCATATTATTAGCCATATTATGCTTATATGATCGATAGAGCGACAATGACTATACTTATTACACTCACTATTATCAATCTAACTCATATTATTAACCATATTATGCAGATATGATCGATAGAACGACAATTTCTATACTCATTACTCTTATTATTATCAATCTAACTCATATTATTAGCCACACTATGCTTATATGATCGATAGTACGACAATTGCTATACTCATTACTCTTACTATTATCAATCTAACTCATATTATTAGCCATATTCTGCTTATATGATCGATAGAACGACAATTACTATACTTATTACACTCACTATTGTCAATCTAACTCATATTATTAGCCATATTATGCTTATATGATCGATAGAACGACAATTACTGTACTTATTACTCTTATTATTATCAATCTAACTCATATTATTAGCCATATTATGCTTATATGATCGATAGAGCGACAAATACTATACTTATTACACTCACTATTATCAATCTAACTCATATTATTAACCATATTATGCAGATATGATCGATAGAACGACAATTACTATACTCATTACTCTTATTATTATCAATCTAACTCATATTATTAGCCACATTATGCTTATATGATCGATAGAACGTCAATTACTATACTTATTACTCTTATCATTATCATTCTAACTCATATTATTAGCCATATTATGGTCATATGACCGATAGAACGACAATTACTATACTTATTACACTCACTATTATCAATCTAACTCATATTATTAACCATATTATGCAGATATGATCGATAGAACGACAATTACTATACATGTTACTCTCATTATTATCAATCTAACTGATATTATTAGCCATATTACGCTTATATGATCGATAGAGCGACAATAACTATACATATTACACTCACTATTATCAATCTAACTCATATTATTAACCATATTATGCAGATATGATCGATAGAACGACAATTACTATACTTATTACTCTTATTATTATCAATGTAACTCATATTATTGCTATATTATGCTTATATGATCGATAGAACGACATTTACTAAACTTATTACACTCACTATTATCAATCTAACTCATATTATTAGCCATATTATGCTTATATGATCGATAGAACGACAATTACTATACATGTTACTCTTATTATTATCAATCTAACTCATATTATTAGCCATATTACGCTTATATGATCGATAGAGCGACAATAACTATACTTATTACACTCACTATTATCAATCTAACTCATATTATTAACCATATTATGCAGATATGATCGATAGAACGACAATTACTAGACTCATTACTCTTATTATTATCAATCTAACTCATATTATTAGCCACATTATGCTTATATGATCGATAGAACGTCAATTACTATGCTTATTACTCTTATTATTATCATTCTAACTCATATTATTAGCCATATTATGGTCATATGACCGATAGAACGACAATTACTATACTTATTACACTCACTATTATCAATCTAACTCATATTATTAACCATATTATGCAGATATGATCGATAGAACGACAATAACTATACTCATTACTCTTATTATTATCTATCTAACTCATATTATTAGCCATATTATGCTTATATGATCGATAGAGCGACAATGACTATACTTATTACACTCACTATTATCAATCTAACTCATATTATTAACCATATTATGCAGATATGATCGATAGAACGACAATTACTATACTCACTACTCTTATTATTATCAATCTAACTCATATTATTAGCCACATTATGCTTATATGATCGATAGTACGACAATTACTATACTCATTACTCTTACTATTATCAATCTAACTCATATTATTAGCCATATTCTGCTTATATGATCGATAGAACGACAATTACTATACTTATTACACTCACTATTGTCCATCTAACTCATATTATTAGCCATATTATGCTTATATGATCGATAGAACGACAATTACTATACTTATTACTCTTATTATTATCAATCTAACTCATATTATTAGCCATATTATGCTTATATGATCGATAGAGCGACAATTACTATACTTATTACACTCACTATTATCAGTCTAACTCATATTATTAACCATATTATGCAGATATGATCGATAGAACGACAATTACTATACTCATTACTCTTATTATTATCAATCTAACTCATATTATTAGCCATATTATGGTCATATGACCGATAGAACGACAATTACTATACTTATTACACTCACTATTATCAATCTAACTCATATTATTAGCCATATTATGCTTATATGATCGATAGGACGACAATTACTATACTCATTACTGTTATTATTATCAATCTAACTCATATTATTAGTCATATTATGCTTATATGATCGATATAACGACAATTACTATACTCATTACTCTTATTATTATCAATGTAACTAATATTATTAGCTATATTATGCTTATATGATCGATAGAACGACATTTACTAAACTTATTACACTCACTATTATCAATCTAACTCATATTATTAACCATATTATGCAGATATGATCGATAGAACGACAATTACTATACTCATTACTCTTATTATTATCAATCTAACTCATATTATTAGCCATATTATGCTTATATGATCGATCGGACGACAATTACTATACTCATTACTGTTATTATTATCAATCTAACTCATATTATTAACCATATTATGCAGATATGATCGATAGAACGACAATTACTAGACTCAATATTCTTATTGTTATCAACGTAACTCATATTATTAGCCATATTATGCTTATATGATCGATAGAGCGACAATTACTATACTTATTACACTCACTATTATCAATCTAACTCATATTATTAACCATATTATGCAGATATGATCGATAGAAGGACAATTACTATACCTATTACTCTTATTATTATCATTCTAACTCATATTATTAGCCATATTATGGTCATATGACCGATAGAACGACAATTACTATACTTATTACACTCACTATTATCAATCTAACTCATATTATTAACCATATTATGCAGATATGATCGATAGAACGACAATAACTATACTCATTACTCTTATTATTATCTATCTAACTCATATTATTAGCCATATTATGCTTATATGATCGATAGAGCGACAATGACTATACTTATTACACTCACTATTATCAATCTAACTCATATTATTAACCATATTATGCAGATATGATCGACAGAACGACAATTACTATACTCATTACTCTTATTATTATCAATCTAACTCATATTATTAGCCACATTATGCTTATATGATCGATAGTACGACAATTGCTGTACTCATTACTCTTACTATTATCAATCTAACTCATATTATTAGCCATATTCTGCTTATATGATCGATAGAACGACAATTACTATACTTATTACACTCACTATTATCAATCTAACTCATATTATTAGCCATATTATGCTTATATGATCGATAGAACGACAATTACTATACATGTTACTCTCATTATTATCAATCTAACTGATATTATTAGCCATATTACGCTTATATGATCGATAGAGCGACAATAACTATACTTATTACACTCACTATTATCAATCTAACTCATATTATTAACCATATTATGCAGATATGATCGATAGAACGACAATTACTATACTTATTACTCTTATTATTATCAATGTAACTCATATTATTGCTATATTATGCTTATATGATCGATAGAACGACATTTACTAAACTTATTACACTCACTATTATCAATCTAACTCATATTATTAGCCTTATTATGCTTATATGATCGATAGAACGACAATTACTATACATGCTACTCTTATTATTATCAATCTAACTCATATTATTAGCCATATTACGCTTATATGATCGATAGAGCGACAATAACTATACTTATTACACTCACTATTATCAATCTAACTCATATTATTAACCATATTATGCAGATATGATCGATACACGACAATTACTAGACTCATTACTCTTATTATTATCAATCTAACTCATATTATTAGCCACATTATGCTTATATGATCGATAGAACGTCAATTACTATGCTTATTACTCTTATTATTATCATTCTAACTCATATTATTAGCCATATTATGGTCATATGACCGATAGAACGACAATTACTATACTTATTACACTCACTATTATCAATCTAACTCATATTATTAACCATATTATGCAGATATGATCGATAGAACGACAATAACTATACTCATTACTCTTATTATTATCTATCTAACTCATATTATTAGCCACATTATGCTTATATGATCGATAGTACGACAATTGCTGTACTCATTACTCTTACTATTATCAATCTAACTCATATTATTAGCCATATTCTGCTTATATGATCGATAGAACGACAATTACTATACTTATTACACTCACTATTATCAATCTAACTCATATTATTAGCCATATTATGCTTATATGATCGATAGAACGACAATTACTATACATGTTACTCTCATTATTATCAATCTAACTGATATTATTAGCCATATTACGCTTATATGATCGATAGAGCGACAATAACTATACTTATTACACTCACTATTATCAATCTAACTCATATTATTAACCATATTATGCAGATATGATCGATAGAACGACAATTACTATACTTATTACTCTTATTATTATCAATGTAACTCATATTATTGCTATATTATGCTTATATGATCGATAGAACGACATTTACTAAACTTATTACACTCACTATTATCAATCTAACTCATATTATTAGCCTTATTATGCTTATATGATCGATAGAACGACAATTACTATACATGCTACTCTTATTATTATCAATCTAACTCATATTATTAGCCATATTACGCTTATATGATCGATAGAGCGACAATAACTATACTTATTACACTCACTATTATCAATCTAACTCATATTATTAACCATATTATGCAGATATGATCGATAGAACGACAATTACTAGACTCATTACTCTTATTATTATCAATCTAACTCATATTATTAGCCACATTATGCTTATATGATCGATAGAACGTCAATTACTATGCTTATTACTCTTATTATTATCATTCTAACTCATATTATTAGCCATATTATGGTCATATGACCGATAGAACGACAATTACTATACTTATTACACTCACTATTATCAATCTAACTCATATTATTAACCATATTATGCAGATATGATCGATAGAACGACAATAACTATACTCATTACTCTTATTATTATCTATCTAACTCATATTATTAGCCATATTATGCTTATATGATCGATAGAGCGACAATGACTATACTTATTACACTCACTATTATCAATCTAACTCATATTATTAACCATATTATGCAGATATGATCGATAGAACGACAATTACTATACTCACTACTCTTATTATTATCAATCTAACTCATATTATTAGCCACATTATGCTTATATGATCGATAGTACGACAATTACTATACTCATTACTCTTACTATTATCAATCTAACTCATATTATTAGCCATATTCTGCTTATATGATCGATAGAACGACAATTACTATACTTATTACACTCACTATTGTCCATCTAACTCATATTATTAGCCATATTATGCTTATATGATCGATAGAACGACAATTACTATACTTATTACTCTTATTATTATCAATCTAACTCATATTATTAGCCATATTATGCTTATATGATCGATAGAGCGACAATTACTATACTTATTACACTCACTATTATCAGTCTAACTCATATTATTAACCATATTATGCAGATATGATCGATAGAACGACAATTACTATACTCATTACTCTTATTATTATCAATCTAACTCATATTATTAGCCATATTATGGTCATATGACCGATAGAACGACAATTACTATACTTATTACACTCACTATTATCAATCTAACTCATATTATTAGCCATATTATGCTTATATGATCGATAGGACGACAATTACTATACTCATTACTGTTATTATTATCAATCTAACTCATATTATTAGTCATATTATGCTTATATGATCGATATAACGACAATTACTATACTCATTACTCTTATTATTATCAATGTAACTAATATTATTAGCTATATTATGCTTATATGATCGATAGAACGACATTTACTAAACTTATTACACTCACTATTATCAATCTAACTCATATTATTAACCATATTATGCAGATATGATCGATAGAACGACAATTACTATACTCATTACTCTTATTATTATCAATCTAACTCATATTATTAGCCATATTATGCTTATATGATCGATAGTACGACAATTGCTGTACTCATTACTCTTACTATTATCAATCTAACTCATATTATTAGCCATATTCTGCTTATATGATCGATAGAACGACAATTACTATACTTATTACACTCACTATTATCAATCTAACTCATATTATTAGCCATATTATGCTTATATGATCGATAGAACGACAATTACTATACTTATTACTCTTATTATTATCAATCTAACTGATATTATTAGCCATATTACGCTTATATGATCGATAGAGCGACAATAACTATACTTATTACACTCACTATTATCAATCTAACTCATATTATTAACCATATTATGCAGATATGATCGATAGAACGACAATTACTATACTTATTACTCTTATTATTATCAATGTAACTCATATTATTGCTATATTATGCTTATATGATCGATAGAACGACATTTACTAAACTTATTACACTCACTATTATCAATCTAACTCATATTATTAGCCATATTATGCTTATATGATCGATAGAACGACAATTACTATACATGCTACTCTTATTATTATCAATCTAACTCATATTATTAGCCATATTACGCTTATATGATCGATAGAGCGACAATAACTATACTTATTACACTCACTATTATCAATCTAACTCATATTATTAACCATATTATGCAGATATGATCGATAGAACGACAATTACTAGACTCATTACTCTTATTATTATCAATCTAACTCATATTATTAGCCACATTATGCTTATATGATCGATAGAACGTCAATTACTATGCTTATTACTCTTATTATTATCATTCTAACTCATATTATTAGCCATATTATGGTCATATGACCGATAGAACGACAATTACTATACTTATTACACTCACTATTATCAATCTAACTCATATTATTAACCATATTATGCAGATATGATCGATAGAACGACAATAACTATACTCATTACTCTTATTATTATCTATCTAACTCATATTATTAGCCATATTATGCTTATATGATCGATAGAGCGACAATGACTATACTTATTACACTCACTATTATCAATCTAACTCATATTATTAACCATATTATGCAGATATGATCGATAGAACGACAATTTCTATACTCATTACTCTTATTATTATCAATCTAACTCATATTATTAGCCACACTATGCTTATATGATCGATAGTACGACAATTGCTATACTCATTACTCTTACTATTATCAATCTAACTCATATTATTAGCCATATTCTGCTTATATGATCGATAGAACGACAATTACTATACTTATTACACTCACTATTGTCAATCTAACTCATATTATTAGCCATATTATGCTTATATGATCGATAGAACGACAATTACTATACTTATTACTCTTATTATTATCAATCTAACTCATATTATTAGCCATATTATGCTTATATGATCGATAGAGCGACAATTACTATACTTATTACACTCACTATTATCAATCTAACTCATATTATTAACCATATTATGCAGATATGATCGATAGAACGACAATTACTCTACTCATTACTCTTATTATTATCAATCTAACTCATATTATTAGCCACATTATGCTTATATGATCGATAGAACGTCAATTACTATACTTATTACTCTTATCATTATCATTCTAACTCATATTATTAGCCATATTATGGTCATATGACCGATAGAACGACAATTACTATACTTATTACACTCACTATTATCAATCTAACTCATATTATTACCCATATTATGCAGATATGATCGATAGAACGACAATAACTATACTCATTACTCTTATTATTATCTATCTAACTCATATTATTAGCCATATTATGCTTATATGATCGATAGAGCGACAATGACTATACTTATTACACTCACTATTATCAATCTAACTCATATTATTAACCATATTATGCAGATATGATCGATAGAACGACAATTACTATACTCATTAATCTTATTATTATCAATCTAACTCATATTATTAGCCACATTATGCTTATATGATCGATAGTACGACAATTGCTATACTCATTACTCTTACTATTATCAATCTAACTCATATTATTAGCCATATTCTGCTTATATGATCGATAGAACGACAATTACTATACTTATTACACTCACTATTATCAATCTAACTCATATTATTAGCCATATTATGGTCATATGACCGATAGAACGACAATTACTATACTTATTACACTCACTATTATCAATCTAATTCATATTATTAGCCATATTATGCTTATATGATCGATAGGACGACAATTACTATACTCATTACTGTTATTATTATCAATCTAACTCATATTATTAGTCATATTATGCTTATATGATCGATATAACGACAATTACTATACTCATTACTCTTATTATTATCAATGTAACTAATATTATTAGCTATATTATGCTTATATGATTGATAGAACGACATTTACTAAACTTATTACACTCACTATTATCAATCTAACTCATATTATTAGCCATATTATGCAGATATGATCGATAGAACGACAATTACTATACTCATTACTCTTATTATTATCAATCTAACTCATATTATTAGCCATATTATGCTTATATGATCGATCGGACGACAATTACTATACTTATTACACTCACTATTATCAGTCTAACTCATATTATTAACCATATTATGCAGATATGATCGATAGAACGACAATTACTATACTCATTACTCTTATTATTATCAATCTAACTCATATTATTAGCCACATTATGCTTATATGATCGATAGAACGACAATTACTATACTTATTACACTCACTATTGTCAATCTAACTCATATTATTAGCCATATTATGCTTATATGATCGATAGAACGACAATTACTATACTTATTACTCTTATTATTATCAATCTAACTGATATTATTAGCCATATTACGCTTATATGATCGATAGAGCGACAATAACTATACTTATTACACTCACTATTATCAATCTAACTCATATTATTAACCATATTATGCAGATATGATCGATAGAACGACAATTTCTATACTCATTACTCTTATTATTATCAATCTAACTCATATTATTAGCCACACTATGCTTATATGATCGATAGTACGACAATTGCTATACTCATTACTCTTACTATTATCAATCTAACTCATATTATTAGCCATATTCTGCTTATATGATCGATAGAACGACAATTACTATACTTATTACACTCACTATTGTCAATCTAACTCATATTATTAGCCATATTATGCTTATATGATCGATAGAACGACAATTACTATACTTATTACTCTTATTATTATCAATGTAACTCATATTATTGCTATATTATGCTTATATGATCGATAGAACGACATTTACTAAACTTATTACACTCACTATTATCAATCTAACTCATATTATTAGCCATATTATGCTTATATGATCGATAGAACGACAATTACTATACATGTTACTCTTATTATTATCTATCTAACTCATATTATTAGCCATATTATGCTTATATGATCGATAGAGCGACAATGACTATACTTATTACACTCACTATTA
>NW_027474249.1:0-63111 GCF_050947335.1 Megachile rotundata | reverse complement strand
ATAATATGGAAATAATATGAGTTAGATTGATAATAATAAGAGTAATAAGTATAGTAATTGTCGTACTATCGATCATATAAGCATAATATGGCTAATAATATGAGTTAGATTGATAATAGTAAGAGTAATAAGTATAGTAATTGTCGTTCAATCGATCATATAAGCATAATGTGGCTAATAATATGAGTTAGATTGATAACAGTAAGAGTAACAAGTATAGCAATTGTCGTTCTATCGATAATATAAGCATAATATGGCTAATAATATGAGTTAGATTGATAATAGTAAGAGTAATAAGTATAGTAATTGTCGTTCTATCGATCATATAAGCATAATGTGGCTAATAATATGAGTTAGATTGATAACAGTAAGAGTAACAAGTATAGCAATTGTCGTTCTATCGATAATATAAGCATAATATGGCTAATAATATGAGTTAGATTGATAATAGTAAGAGTAATATGTATAGTAATTGTCGTTCTATCGATCATATCTGCATAATATGGTTAATAATATGAGTTAGATTGATAATAATAAGAGTAATAAGTATAGTAATTGTCGTTCTATCGATCGTATAAGCATAATATGGCTAATAATATGAGTTAGATTGATAATAATAAGCGTAATAAGTATAGTAATTGTCGTTCTATCGATCATATAAGCATAATATGGCTAATAATATGAGTTAGATTGATAATAATAAGAGTAACAAGTAGAGTAATTGTCGTTCTATCGATAATATAAGCATAATATGGCTAATAATATGAGTTAGATTGATAATAGTAAGAGTAATAAGTATAGTAATTGTCGTTCTATCGATCATATCTGCATAATATGGAAATAATATGAGTTAGATTGATAATAATAAGAGTAATAAGTATAGCAATTGTCGTACTATCGATCATATAAGCATAATATGGCTAATAATATGAGTTAGATTGATAATAATAAGAGTAACAGGTATAGTAATTGTCGTTCTATCGATAATATAAGCATAATATGGCTAATAATATGAGTTAGATTGATAATAATAAGAGTAACAACTATAGTAATTGTCCTTCTATCAATAATATAAGCATAATATGGCTAATAATATGAGTTAGATTGATAATAATAAGAGTAATAGGTATAGTAATTGTCGTTCTATCGATCATATAAGCATAATATGGCTAATGATATGAGTTAGATTGATAATAATAAGAGTAACAAGTATAGTAATTGTCGTTCCATCGATAATATGAGCATAATATGGCTAATAGTATGAGTTAGATTGATAATAGTAAGAGTAATAAGTATAGTAATTGTCGTTCTATCGATCATATAAGCATAATATGGCTAATAATATGAGTTAGATTGATAATAATAAGAGTAACAGGTATAGTAATTGTCGTTCTATCGATAATATAAGCATAATATGGCCAATAATATGAGTTAGATTGATAATAATAAGAGTAATAAGTATAGTAATTGTCGTTCTATCGATCATATAAGCATAATGTGGCTAATAATATGAGTTAGATTGATAACAGTAAGAGTAACAAGTATAGCAATTGTCGTTCTATCGATAATATAAGCATAATATGGCTAATAATATGAGTTAGATTGATAATAGTAAGAGTAATATGTATAGTAATTGTCGTTCTATCGATCATATCTGCATAATATGGTTAATAATATGAGTTAGATTGATAATAATAAGAGTAATAAGTATAGTAATTGTCGTTCTATCGATCGTATAAGCATAATATGGCTAATAATATGAGTTAGATTGATAATAACAAGAGTAATAAGTATAGTAATTGTCGTTCTATCGATCATATAAGCATAATATGGCTAATAATATGAGTTAGATTGATAATAATAAGAGTAACAAGTATAGTAGTTGTCGTTCTATCGATAATATAAGCATAATATGGCTAATAATATGAGTTAGATTGATAATAGTAAGAGTAATAAGTATAGTAATTGTCGTTCTATCGATCATATCTGCATAATATGGAAATAATATGAGTTAGATTGATAATAATAAGAGTAATAAGTATAGTAATTGTCGTACTATCGATCATATAAGCATAATATGGCTAATAATATGAGTTAGATTGATAATAGTAAGAGTAATAAGTATAGTAATTGTCGTTCAATCGATCATATAAGCATAATGTGGCTAATAATATGAGTTAGATTGATAACAGTAAGAGTAACAAGTATAGCAATTGTCGTTCTATCGATAATATAAGCATAATATGGCTAATAATATGAGTTAGATTGATAATAGTAAGAGTAATAAGTATAGTAATTGTCGTTCTATCGATCATATAAGCATAATGTGGCTAATAATATGAGTTAGATTGATAACAGTAAGAGTAACAAGTATAGCAATTGTCGTTCTATCGATAATATAAGCATAATATGGCTAATAATATGAGTTAGATTGATAATAGTAAGAGTAATATGTATAGTAATTGTCGTTCTATCGATCATATCTGCATAATATGGTTAATAATATGAGTTAGATTGATAATAATAAGAGTAATAAGTATAGTAATTGTCGTTCTATCGATCGTATAAGCATAATATGGCTAATAATATGAGTTAGATTGATAATAATAAGCGTAATAAGTATAGTAATTGTCGTTCTATCGATCATATAAGCATAATATGGCTAATAATATGAGTTAGATTGATAATAATAAGAGTAACAAGTAGAGTAATTGTCGTTCTATCGATAATATAAGCATAATATGGCTAATAATATGAGTTAGATTGATAATAGTAAGAGTAATAAGTATAGTAATTGTCGTTCTATCGATCATATCTGCATAATATGGAAATAATATGAGTTAGATTGATAATAATAAGAGTAATAAGTATAGCAATTGTCGTACTATCGATCATATAAGCATAATATGGCTAATAATATGAGTTAGATTGATAATAATAAGAGTAACAGGTATAGTAATTGTCGTTCTATCGATAATATAAGCATAATATGGCTAATAATATGAGTTAGATTGATAATAATAAGAGTAACAAGTAGAGTAATTGTCGTTCTATCGATAATATAAGCATAATATGGCTAATAATATGAGTTAGATTGATAATAGTAAGAGTAATAAGTATAGTAATTGTCGTTCAATCGATCATATAAGCATAATGTGGCTAATAATATGAGTTAGATTGATAACAGTAAGAGTAACAAGTATAGCAATTGTCGTTCTATCGATAATATAAGCATAATATGGCTAATAATATGAGTTAGATTGATAATAGTAAGAGTAATAAGTATAGTAATTGTCGTTCTATCGATCATATAAGCATAATGTGGCTAATAATATGAGTTAGATTGATAACAGTAAGAGTAACAAGTATAGCAATTGTCGTTCTATCGATAATATAAGCATAATATGGCTAATAATATGAGTTAGATTGATAACAGTAAGAGTAATATGTATAGTAATTGTCGTTCTATCGATCGTATAAGCATAATATGGCTAATAATATGAGTTAGATTGATAACAATAAGAGTAACAAGTATAGTAAGTGTCTTTCTATCGATCATATAAGCATAATATGGCTAATAATATGAGTTAGATTGATAATAATAAGAGTAACAGCTATAGTAATTGTCCTTCTATCAATAATATAAGCATAATATGGCTAATAATATGAGTTAGATTGATAATAATAAGCGTAACAAGTATAGTAATTGTCCTTCTTTCGATAATATAAGCATAATATGGCCAATAATATGAGTTAGATTGATAATAATAAGAGTAATAGGTATAGTAATTGTCGTTCTATCGATCATATAAGCATAATATGGCTAATGATATGAGTTAGATTGATAATAATAAGAGTAACAAGTATAGTAATTGTCGTTCCATCGATAATATAAGCATAATATGGCTAATAGTATGAGTTAGATTGATAATAGTAAGAGTAATAAGTATAGTAATTGTCGTTCTATCGATAATATAAGCATAATATGGCCAATAATATGAGTTAGATTGATAATAATAAGAGTAATAAGTATAGTAATTGTCGTCCTATCGATCATATCCACATAATATGGCCAATAATATGAGTTAGATTGATAATAATAAGAGTAACAAGTATAGTAATTGTCTTTCTATCGATCATATAAGCATAATATGGCTAATAATATGAGTCAGATTGATAATAATAAGAGTAACAACTATAGTAATTGTCCTTCTATCAATAATATAAGCATAATATGGCTAATAATATGAGTTAGATTGATAATAATAAGCGTAACAAGTATAGTAATTGTCCTTCTTTCGATAATATAAGCATAATATGGTTAATAATATGAGTTAGTTTGATAATAATAAGAGTAATGAGTATAGAAATTGTCGTTCTATCGATCATATAAGCATAATATGGCTAATAATATGAGTTAGATTGATAATAATAAGAGTAACAAGTACAGTTATTGTCGCTCTATCGATAATATAAGCATAATATGGCTAATAATATGAGTTAGTTTGATAATAATAAGAGTAATGAGTATAGTAATTGTCGTCCTATCGATCATATCCACATAATATGGCCAATAATATGAGTTAGATTGATAATAATAAGAGTAATAAGTATAGTAATTGTCGTTCTATCGATCATATAAGCATAATATGGCTAATAATATGAGTTAGATTGATAATAATAAGAGTAACAGGTATAGTAATTGTCGTTCTATCGATAATATAAGCATAATATGGCTAATAATATGAGTTAGATTGAGAATAATAAGAGTAATAGGTATAGTAATTGTCGTTCTATCGATCATATAAGCATAATATGGCTAATGATATGAGTTAGATTGATAATAATAAGAGTAACAAGTATAGTAATTGTCGTTCCATCGATAATATGAGCATAATATGGCTAATAGTATGAGTTAGATTGATAATAGTAAGAGTAATAAGTATAGTAATTGTCGTTCTATCGATCATATAAGCATAATATGGCTAATAATATGAGTTAGATTGATAATAATAAGAGTAACAGGTATAGTAATTGTCGTTCTATCGATAATATAAGCATAATATGGCCAATAATATGAGTTAGATTGATAATAATAAGAGTAATAAGTATAGTAATTGTCGTTCTATCGATCATATAAGCATAATGTGGCTAATAATATGAGTTAGATTGATAACAGTAAGAGTAACAAGTATAGCAATTGTCGTTCTATCGATAATATAAGCATAATATGGCTAATAATATGAGTTAGATTGATAATAGTAAGAGTAATATGTATAGTAATTGTCGTTCTATCGATCATATCTGCATAATATGGTTAATAATATGAGTTAGATTGATAATAATAAGAGTAATAAGTATAGTAATTGTCGTTCTATCGATCGTATAAGCATAATATGGCTAATAATATGAGTTAGATTGATAATAGTAAGAGTAATAAGTATAGTAATTGTCGTTCTATCGATCATATCTGCATAATATGGAAATAATATGAGTTAGATTGATAATAATAAGAGTAATAAGTATAGTAATTGTCGTACTATCGATCATATAAGCATAATATGGCTAATAATATGAGTTAGATTGATAATAGTAAGAGTAATAAGTATAGTAATTGTCGTTCAATCGATCATATAAGCATAATGTGGCTAATAATATGAGTTAGTTTGATAACAGTAAGAGTAACAAGTATAGCAATTGTCGTTCTATCGATAATATAAGCATAATATGGCTAATAATATGAGTTAGATTGATAATAGTAAGAGTAATAAGTATAGTAATTGTCGTTCTATCGATCATATAAGCATAATGTGGCTAATAATATGAGTTAGATTGATAACAGTAAGAGTAACAAGTATAGCAATTGTCGTTCTATCGATAATATAAGCATAATATGGCTAATAATATGAGTTAGATTGATAATAGTAAGAGTAATATGTATAGTAATTGTCGTTCTATCGATCATATCTGCATAATATGGTTAATAATATGAGTTAGATTGATAATAATAAGAGTAATAAGTATAGTAATTGTCGTTCTATCGATCGTATAAGCATAATATGGCTAATAATATGAGTTAGATTGATAATAATAAGCGTAATAAGTATAGTAATTGTCGTTCTATCGATCATATAAGCATAATATGGCTAATAATATGAGTTAGATTGATAATAATAAGAGTAACAAGTAGAGTAATTGTCGTTCTATCGATAATATAAGCATAATATGGCTAATAATATGAGTTAGATTGATAATAGTAAGAGTAATAAGTATAGTAATTGTCGTTCTATCGATCATATCTGCATAATATGGAAATAATATGAGTTAGATTGATAATAATAAGAGTAATAAGTATAGCAATTGTCGTACTATCGATCATATAAGCATAATATGGCTAATAATATGAGTTAGATTGATAATAATAAGAGTAACAGGTATAGTAATTGTCGTTCTATCGATAATATAAGCATAATATGGCTAATAATATGAGTTAGATTGATAATAATAAGAGTAACAACTATAGTAATTGTCCTTCTATCAATAATATAAGCATAATATGGCTAATAATACGAGTTAGATTGATAATAATAAGCGTAACAAGTATAGTAATTGTCCTTCTTTCGATAATATAAGCATAATATGGCCAATAATATGAGTTAGATTGATAATAATAAGAGTAATAAGTATAGTAATTGTCGTTCTATCGATCATATAAGCATAATATGGCTAATAATATGAGTTAGATTGATAATAGTAAGAGTAATAAGTATAGTAATTGTCGTTCAATCGATCATATAAGCATAATGTGGCTAATAATATGAGTTAGATTGATAACAGTAAGAGTAACAAGTATAGCAATTGTCGTTCTATCGATAATATAAGCATAATATGGCTAATAATATGAGTTAGATTGATAATAGTAAGAGTAATAAGTATAGTAATTGTCGTTCTATCGATCATATAAGCATAATGTGGCTAATAATATGAGTTAGATTGATAACAGTAAGAGTAACAAGTATAGCAATTGTCGTTCTATCGATAATATAAGCATAATATGGCTAATAATATGAGTTAGATTGATAACAGTAAGAGTAATATGTATAGTAATTGTCGTTCTATCGATCATATCTGCATAATATGGTTAATAATATGAGTTAGATTGATAATAATAAGAGTAATAAGTATAGTAATTGTCGTTCTATCGATCGTATAAGCATAATATGGCTAATAATATGAGTTAGATTGATAATAATAAGCGTAATAAGTATAGTAATTGTCGTTCTATCGATCATATAAGCATAATATGGCTAATAATATGAGTTAGATTGATAATAATAAGAGTAACAAGTAGAGTAATTGTCGTTCTATCGATAATATAAGCATAATATGGCTAATAATATGAGTTAGATTGATAATAGTAAGAGTAATAAGTATAGTAATTGTCGTTCAATCGATCATATAAGCATAATGTGGCTAATAATATGAGTTAGATTGATAACAGTAAGAGTAACAAGTATAGCAATTGTCGTTCTATCGATAATATAAGCATAATATGGCTAATAATATGAGTTAGATTGATAATAGTAAGAGTAATAAGTATAGTAATTGTCGTTCTATCGATCATATAAGCATAATGTGGCTAATAATATGAGTTAGATTGATAACAGTAAGAGTAACAAGTATAGCAATTGTCGTTCTATCGATAATATAAGCATAATATGGCTAATAATATGAGTTAGATTGATAACAGTAAGAGTAATATGTATAGTAATTGTCGTTCTATCGATCGTATAAGCATAATATGGCTAATAATATGAGTTAGATTGATAACAATAAGAGTAACAAGTATAGTAAGTGTCTTTCTATCGATCATATAAGCATAATATGGCTAATAATATGAGTTAGATTGATAATAATAAGAGTAACAGCTATAGTAATTGTCCTTCTATCAATAATATAAGCATAATATGGCTAATAATATGAGTTAGATTGATAATAATAAGCGTAACAAGTATAGTAATTGTCCTTCTTTCGATAATATAAGCATAATATGGCCAATAATATGAGTTAGATTGATAATAATAAGAGTAATAGGTATAGTAATTGTCGTTCTATCGATCATATAAGCATAATATGGCTAATGATATGAGTTAGATTGATAATAATAAGAGTAACAAGTATAGTAATTGTCGTTCCATCGATAATATAAGCATAATATGGCTAATAGTATGAGTTAGATTGATAATAGTAAGAGTAATAAGTATAGTAATTGTCGTTCTATCGATAATATAAGCATAATATGGCCAATAATATGAGTTAGATTGATAATAATAAGAGTAATAAGTATAGTAATTGTCGTCCTATCGATCATATCCACATAATATGGCCAATAATATGAGTTAGATTGATAATAATAAGAGTAACAAGTATAGTAATTGTCTTTCTATCGATCATATAAGCATAATATGGCTAATAATATGAGTCAGATTGATAATAATAAGAGTAACAACTATAGTAATTGTCCTTCTATCAATAATATAAGCATAATATGGCTAATAATATGAGTTAGATTGATAATAATAAGCGTAACAAGTATAGTAATTGTCCTTCTTTCGATAATATAAGCATAATATGGTTAATAATATGAGTTAGTTTGATAATAATAAGAGTAATGAGTATAGAAATTGTCGTTCTATCGATCATATAAGCATAATATGGCTAATAATATGAGTTAGATTGATAATAATAAGAGTAACAAGTACAGTTATTGTCGCTCTATCGATAATATAAGCATAATATGGCTAATAATATGAGTTAGTTTGATAATAATAAGAGTAATGAGTATAGTAATTGTCGTCCTATCGATCATATCCACATAATATGGCCAATAATATGAGTTAGATTGATAATAATAAGAGTAATAAGTATAGTAATTGTCGTTCTATCGATCATATAAGCATAATATGGCTAATAATATGAGTTAGATTGATAATAATAAGAGTAACAGGTATAGTAATTGTCGTTCTATCGATAATATAAGCATAATATGGCTAATAATATGAGTTAGATTGAGAATAATAAGAGTAATAGGTATAGTAATTGTCGTTCTATCGATCATATAAGCATAATATGGCTAATGATATGAGTTAGATTGATAATAATAAGAGTAACAAGTATAGTAATTGTCGTTCCATCGATAATATGAGCATAATATGGCTAATAGTATGAGTTAGATTGATAATAGTAAGAGTAATAAGTATAGTAATTGTCGTTCTATCGATCATATAAGCATAATATGGCTAATAATATGAGTTAGATTGATAATAATAAGAGTAACAGGTATAGTAATTGTCGTTCTATCGATAATATAAGCATAATATGGCCAATAATATGAGTTAGATTGATAATAATAAGAGTAATAAGTATAGTAATTGTCGTTCTATCGATCATATAAGCATAATGTGGCTAATAATATGAGTTAGATTGATAACAGTAAGAGTAACAAGTATAGCAATTGTCGTTCTATCGATAATATAAGCATAATATGGCTAATAATATGAGTTAGATTGATAATAGTAAGAGTAATATGTATAGTAATTGTCGTTCTATCGATCATATCTGCATAATATGGTTAATAATATGAGTTAGATTGATAATAATAAGAGTAATAAGTATAGTAATTGTCGTTCTATCGATCGTATAAGCATAATATGGCTAATAATATGAGTTAGATTGATAATAACAAGAGTAATAAGTATAGTAATTGTCGTTCTATCGATCATATAAGCATAATATGGCTAATACTTTGAGTTAGATTGATAATAATAAGAGTAACAAGTATAGTAGTTGTCGTTCTATCGATAATATAAGCATAATATGGCTAATAATATGAGTTAGATTGATAATAGTAAGAGTAATAAGTATAGTAATTGTCGTTCTATCGATCATATCTGCATAATATGGAAATAATATGAGTTAGATTGATAATAATAAGAGTAATAAGTATAGTAATTGTCGTACTATCGATCATATAAGCATAATATGGCTAATAATATGAGTTAGATTGATAATAGTAAGAGTAATAAGTATAGTAATTGTCGTTCAATCGATCATATAAGCATAATGTGGCTAATAATATGAGTTAGATTGATAACAGTAAGAGTAACAAGTATAGCAATTGTCGTTCTATCGATAATATAAGCATAATATGGCTAATAATATGAGTTAGATTGATAATAGTAAGAGTAATAAGTATAGTAATTGTCGTTCTATCGATCATATAAGCATAATGTGGCTAATAATATGAGTTAGATTGATAACAGTAAGAGTAACAAGTATAGCAATTGTCGTTCTATCGATAATATAAGCATAATATGGCTAATAATATGAGTTAGATTGATAATAGTAAGAGTAATATGTATAGTAATTGTCGTTCTATCGATCATATCTGCATAATATGGTTAATAATATGAGTTAGAATTGATAATAATAAGAGTAATAAGTATAGTAATTGTCGTTCTATCGATCGTATAAGCATAATATGGCTAATAATATGAGTTAGATTGATAATAATAAGCGTAATAAGTATAGTAATTGTCGTTCTATCGATCATATAAGCATAATATGGCTAATAATATGAGTTAGATTGATAATAATAAGAGTAACAAGTAGAGTAATTGTCGTTCTATCGATAATATAAGCATAATATGGCTAATAATATGAGTTAGATTGATAATAGTAAGAGTAATAAGTATAGTAATTGTCGTTCTATCGATCATATCTGCATAATATGGAAATAATATGAGTTAGATTGATAATAATAAGAGTAATAAGTATAGCAATTGTCGTACTATCGATCATATAAGCATAATATGGCTAATAATATGAGTTAGATTGATAATAATAAGAGTAACAGGTATAGTAATTGTCGTTCTATCGATAATATAAGCATAATATGGCTAATAATATGAGTTAGATTGATAATAATAAGAGTAACAACTATAGTAATTGTCCTTCTATCAATAATATAAGCATAATATGGCTAATAATACGAGTTAGATTGATAATAATAAGCGTAACAAGTATAGTAATTGTCCTTCTTTCGATAATATAAGCATAATATGGCCAATAATATGAGTTAGATTGATAACAGTAAGAGTAACAAGTATAGCAATTGTCGTTCTATCGATAATATAAGCATAATATGGCTAATAATATGAGTTAGATTGATAATAGTAAGAGTAATAAGTATAGTAATTGTCGTTCTAT
Source organism: Megachile rotundata (assembly GCF_050947335.1). Lineage (NCBI taxonomy): Eukaryota > Metazoa > Arthropoda > Insecta > Hymenoptera > Megachilidae > Megachile > Megachile rotundata. Next base: position 51,843 of record NW_027474249.1, on the reverse strand, counting down.
CGATCATATAAGCATAATGTGGCTAATAATATGAGTTAGATTGATAACAGTAAGAGTAACAAGTATAGCAATTGTCGTTCTATCGATAATATAAGCATAATATGGCTAATAATATGAGTTAGATTGATAATAGCAAGAGTAATATGTATAGTAATTGTCGTTCTATCGACCATATCTGCATAATATGGTTAATAATATGAGTTAGATTGATAATAATAAGAGTAATAAGTATAGTAATTGTCGTTCTATCGATCGTATAAGCATAATATGGCTAATAATATGAGTTAGATTGATAATAACAAGAGTAATAAGTATAGTAATTGTCGTTCTATCGATCATATAAGCATAATATGGCTAATAATATGAGTTAGATTGATAATCATAAGAGTAACAAGTATAGTAGTTGTCGTTCTATCGATAATATAAGCATAATATGGCTAATAATATGAGTTAGATTGATAATAGTAAGAGTAATAAGTATAGTAATTGTCGTTCTATCGATCATATCTGCATAATATGGAAATAATATGAGTTAGATTGATAATAATAAGAGTAATAAGTATAGTAATTGTCGTACTATCGATCATATAAGCATAATATGGCTAATAATATGAGTTAGATTGATAATAGTAAGAGTAATAAGTATAGTAATTGTCGTTCAATCGATCATATAAGCATAATGTGGCTAATAATATGAGTTAGATTGATAACAGTAAGAGTAACAAGTATAGCAATTGTCGTTCTATCGATAATATAAGCATAATATGGCTAATAATATGAGTTAGATTGATAATAGTAAGAGTAATAAGTATAGTAATTGTCGTTCTATCGATCATATAAGCATAATGTGGCTAATAATATGAGTTAGATTGATAACAGTAAGAGTAACAAGTATAGCAATTGTCGTTCTATCGATAATATAAGCATAATATGGCTAATAATATGAGATAGATTGATAACAGTAAGAGTAATATGTATAGTAATTGTCGTTCTATCGATCATATCTGCATAATATGGTTAATAATATGAGTTAGATTGATAATAATAAGAGTAATAAGTATAGTAATTGTCGTTCTATCGATCGTATAAGCATAATATGGCTAATAATATGAGTTAGATTGATAATAATAAGCGTAATAAGTATAGTAATTGTCGTTCTATCGATCATATAAGCATAATATGGCTAATAATATGAGTTAGATTGATAATAATAAGAGTAACAAGTAGAGTAATTGTCGTTCTATCGATAATATAAGCATAATATGGCTAATAATATGAGTTAGATTGATAATAGTAAGAGTAATAAGTATAGTAATTGTCGTTCAATCGATCATATAAGCATAATGTGGCTAATAATATGAGTTAGATTGATAACAGTAAGAGTAACAAGTATAGCAATTGTCGTTCTATCGATAATATAAGCATAATATGGCTAATAATATGAGTTAGATTGATAATAGTAAGAGTAATAAGTATAGTAATTGTCGTTCTATCGATCATATAAGCATAATGTGGCTAATAATATGAGTTAGATTGATAACAGTAAGAGTAACAAGTATAGCAATTGTCGTTCTATCGATAATATAAGCATAATATGGCTAATAATATGAGTTAGATTGATAACAGTAAGAGTAATATGTATAGTAATTGTCGTTCTATCGATCGTATAAGCATAATATGGCTAATAATATGAGTTAGATTGATAACAATAAGAGTAACAAGTACAGTAAGTGTCTTTCTATCGATCATATAAGCATAATATGGCTAATAATATGAGTTAGATTGATAATAATAAGAGTAACAGCTATAGTAATTGTCCTTCTATCAATAATATAAGCATAATATGGCTAATAATATGAGTTAGATTGATAATAATAAGCGTAACAAGTATAGTAATTGTCCTTCTTTCGATAATATAAGCATAATATGGCCAATAATATGAGTTAGATTGATAATAATAAGAGTAATAGGTATAGTAATTGTCGTTCTATCGATCATATAAGCATAATATGGCTAATGATATGAGTTAGATTGATAATAATAAGAGTAACAAGTATAGTAATTGTCGTTCCATCGATAATATAAGCATAATATGGCTAATAGTATGAGTTAGATTGATAATAGTAAGAGTAATAAGTATAGTAATTGTCGTTCTATCGATAATATAAGCATAATATGGCCAATAATATGAGTTAGATTGATAATAATAAGAGTAATAAGTATAGTAATTGTCGTCCTATCGATCATATCCACATAATATGGCCAATAATATGAGTTAGATTGATAATAATAAGAGTAACAAGTATAGTAATTGTCTTTCTATCGATCATATAAGCATAACATGGCTAATAATATGAGTCAGATTGATAATAATAAGAGTAACAACTATAGTAATTGTCCTTCTATCAATAATATAAGCATAATATGGCTAATAATATGAGTTAGATTGATAATAATAAGAGTAATAAGTATAGTAATTGTCGTTCTATCGATCATATAAGCATAATATGGCTAATAATATGAGTTAGATTGATAATAATAAGAGTAACAGGTATAGTAATTGTCGTTCTATCGATAATATAAGCATAATATGGCTAATAATATGAGTTAGATTGATAATAGTAAGAGTAATAAGTATAGTAATTGTCGTTCTATCGATCATATCTGCATAATATGGAAATAATATGAGTTAGATTGATAATAATAAGAGTAACAAGTATAGTAATTGTCGTTCTATCGATCATATAAGCATAATATGGCTAATAATATGAGTTAAATTGATAATAGTAAGAGTAATAAGTATAGTAATTGTCGATCTATCGATCATATCTGCATAATATGGTTAATAATATGAGTTAGTTTGATAATAATAAGAGTAATGAGTATAGAAATTGTCGTTCTATCGATCATATAAGCATAATATGGCTAATAATATGAGTTAGATTGATAATAATAAGAGTAACAAGTACAGTTATTGTCGCTCTATCGATAATATAAGCATAATATGGCTAATAATATGAGTTAGATTGATAACAGTAAGAGTAACAAGTATAGCAATTGTCGTTCTATCGATAATATAAGCATAATATGGCTAATAATATGAGTTAGATTGATAATAGTAAGAGTAATAAGTATAGTAATTGTCGTTCTATCGATCATATAAGCATAATGTGGCTAATAATATGAGTTAGATTGATAACAGTAAGAGTAACAAGTATAGCAATTGTCGTTCTATCGATAATATAAGCATAATATGGCTAATAATATGAGTTAGATTGATAATAGTAAGAGTAATAAGTATAGTAATTGTCGTTCTATCGATCATATAAGCATAATGTGGCTAATAATATGAGTTAGATTGATAACAGTAAGAGTAACAAGTATAGCAATTGTCGTTCTATCGATAATATAAGCATAATATGGCTAATAATATGAGTTAGATTGATAACAGTAAGAGTAATATGTATAGTAATTGTCGTTCTATCGTTCGTATAAGCATAATATGGCTAATAATATGAGTTAGATTGATAACAATAAGAGTAACAAGTACAGTAAGTGTCTTTCTATCGACCATATAAGCATAATATGGCTAATAATATGAGTTAGATTGATAATAATAAGAGTAACAGCTATAGTAATTGTCCTTCTATCAATAATATAAGCATAATATGGCTAATAATATGAGTTAGATTGATAATAATAAGCGTAACAAGTATAGTAATTGTCCTTCTTTCGATAATATAAGCATAATATGGCCAATAATATGAGTTAGATTGATAATAATAAGAGTAACAAGTATAGTAATTGTCTTTCTATCGATCATATAAGCATAACATGGCTAATAATATGAGTCAGATTGATAATAATAAGAGTAACAACTATAGTAATTGTCCTTCTATCAATAATATAAGCATAATATGGCTAATAATATGAGTTAGATTGATAATAATAAGAGTAATAAGTATAGTAATTGTCGTTCTATCGATCATATAAGCATAATATGGCTAATAATATGAGTTAGATTGATAATAATAAGAGTAACAGGTATAGTAATTGTCGTTCTATCGATAATATAAGCATAATATGGCTAATAATATGAGTTAGATTGATAATAGTAAGAGTAATAAGTATAGTAATTGTCGTTCTATCGATCATATCTGCATAATATGGAAATAATATGAGTTAGATTGATAATAATAAGAGTAACAAGTATAGTAATTGTCGTTCTATCGATCATATAAGCATAATATGGCTAATAATATGAGTTAAATTGATAATAGTAAGAGTAATAAGTATAGTAATTGTCGATCTATCGATCATATCTGCATAATATGGTTAATAATATGAGTTAGTTTGATAATAATAAGAGTAATGAGTATAGAAATTGTCGTTCTATCGATCATATAAGCATAATATGGCTAATAATATGAGTTAGATTGATAATAATAAGAGTAACAAGTACAGTTATTGTCGCTCTATCGATAATATAAGCATAATATGGCTAATAATATGAGTTAGATTGATAATAGTAAGAGTAATAAGTATAGTAATTGTCGTTCTATCGATCATATCTGCATAATATGGAAATAATATGAGTTAGATTGATAATAATAAGAGTAACAAGTATAGTAATTGTCGTTCTATCGATCATATAAGCATAATATGGCTAATAATATGAGTTAGATTGATAATAGTAAGAGTAATAAGTATAGTAATTGTCGATCTATCGATCATATCTGCATAATATGGTTAATAATATGAGTTAGTTTGATAATAATAAGAGTAATGAGTATAGTAATTGTCGTCCTATCGATCATGTCCACATAATATGGCCAATAATATGAGTTAGATTGATAATAATAAGAGTAATAAGTATAGAAATTGTCGCTCTATCGATCATATAAGCATCATATGGCTAATAATATGAGTTAGATTGATAATAATAAGAGTAACAAGTATAGTAATTGTCGCTCTATCGATAATATAAGCATAATATGGCTAATAATATGAGTTAGATTGATAATAGTAAGAGCAATAAGTATAGTAATTGTCGCTCTATCGATCATATCTGCATAATATGGTTAATAATATGAGTTAGTTTGATAATAATAAGAGTAATGAGTATAGTAATTGTCGTCCTATCGATCATATCCACATAATATGGCCAATAATATGAGTTAGATTGATAATCATAAGAGTAATAAGTATAGTAATTGTCGTTCTATCGATCATATAAGCATAATATGGCTAATAATATGAGTTAGATTGATAATAATAAGAGTAAGAAGTATAGTAATTGTCCCTCTATCGATCATATAAGCATAATATGGCTAATAATATGAGTTAGATTGATAATAGTAAGAGTAATAAGTATAGTAATTGTCGTTCAATCGATCATATAAGCATAATGTGGCTAATAATATGAGTTAGATTGATAACAGTAAGAGTAACAAGTATAGCAATTGTCGTTCCATCGATAATATAAGCATAATATGGCTAATAATATGAGTTAGATTGATAATAGTAAGAGTAATAAGTATAGTAATTGTCGTTCTATCGATCATATAAGCATAATGTGGCTAATAATATGAGTTAGATTGATAACAGTAAGAGTAACAAGTATAGCAATTGTCGTTCTATCGATAATATAAGCATAATATGGCTAATAATATGAGTTAGATTGATAACAGTAAGAGTAATATGTATAGTAATTGTCGTTCTATCGATCATATCTGCATAATATGGTTAATAATATGAGTTAGATTGATAATAATAAGAGTAATAAGTATAGTAATTGTCGTTCTATCGATCGTATAAGCATAATATGGCTAATAATATGAGTTAGATTGATAATAATAAGCGTAATAAGTATAGTAATTGTCGTTCTATCGATAATATAAGCATAATATGGCTAATAATATGAGTTAGATTGATAATAGTAAGAGTAATAAGTATAGTAATTGTCGTTCTATCGATCATATAAGCATAATGTGGCTAATAATATGAGTTAGATTGATAACAGTAAGAGTAACAAGTATAGCAATTGTCGTTCTATCGATAATATAAGCATAATATGGCTAATAATATGAGTTAGATTGATAACAGTAAGAGTAATATGTATAGTAATTGTCGTTCTATCGATCGTATAAGCATAATATGGCTAATAATATGAGTTAGATTGATAACAATAAGAGTAACAAGTATAGTAAGTGTCTTTCTATCGATCATATAAGCATAATATGGCTAATAATATGAGTTAGATTGATAATAATAAGAGTAACAGCTATAGTAATTGTCCTTCTATCAATAATATAAGCATAATATGGCTAATAATATGAGTTAGATTGATAATAATAAGCGTAACAAGTATAGTAATTGTCCTTCTTTCGATAATATAAGCATAATATGGCCAATAATATGAGTTAGATTGATAATAATAAGAGTAATAGGTATAGTAATTGTCGTTCTATCGATCATATAAGCATAATATGGCTAATGATATGAGTTAGATTGATAATAATAAGAGTAACAAGTATAGTAATTGTCGTTCCATCGATAATATAAGCATAATATGGCTAATAGTATGAGTTAGATTGATAATAGTAAGAGTAATAAGTATAGTAATTGTCGTTCTATCGATAATATAAGCATAATATGGCCAATAATATGAGTTAGATTGATAATAATAAGAGTAATAAGTATAGTAATTGTCGTCCTATCGATCATATCCACATAATATGGCCAATAATATGAGTTAGATTGATAATAATAAGAGTAACAAGTATAGTAATTGTCTTTCTATCGATCATATAAGCATAATATGGCTAATAATATGAGTCAGATTGATAATAATAAGAGTAACAACTATAGTAATTGTCCTTCTATCAATAATATAAGCATAATATGGCTAATAATATGAGTTAGATTGATAATAATAAGCGTAACAAGTATAGTAATTGTCCTTCTTTCGATAATATAAGCATAATATGGCCAATAATATGAGTTAGATTGATAATAATAAGAGTAATAAGTATAGTAATTGTCGTTCTATCGATCATATAAGCATAATATGGCTAATAATATGAGTTAGATTGATAATAATAAGAGTAACAGGTATAGTAATTGTCGTTCTATCGATAATATAAGCATAATATGGCTAATAATATGAGTTAGATTGATAATAGTAAGAGTAATAAGTATAGAAATTGTCGTTCTATCGATCATATAAGCATAATATGGCTAATAATATGAGTTAGATTGATAATAATAAGAGTAACAAGTACAGTTATTGTCGCTCTATCGATAATATAAGCATAATATGGCTAATAATATGAGTTAGTTTGATAATAATAAGAGTAATGAGTATAGTAATTGTCGTCCTATCGATCATATCCACATAATATGGCCAATAATATGAGTTAGATTGATAATAATAAGAGTAATAAGTATAGTAATTGTCGTTCTATCGATCATATAAGCATAATATGGCTAATAATATGAGTTAGATTGATAATAATAAGAGTAACAGGTATAGTAATTGTCGTTCTATCGATAATATAAGCATAATATGGCTAATAATATGAGTTAGATTGATAATAGCAAGAGTAATAAGTATAGTAATTGTCGTTCTATCGATCATATAAGCATAATATGGCTAATAATATGAGTTAGATTGATAATAATAAGAGTAACAGGTATAGTAATTGTCGTTCTATCGATAATATAAGCATAATATGGCTAATAATATGAGTTAGATTGATAATAGTAAGAGTAATAAGTATAGTAATTGTCGTTCTATCGATCATATCTGCATAATATGGAAATAATATGAGTTAGATTGATAATAATAAGAGTAACAAGTATAGTAATTGTCGTTCTATCGATCATATAAGCATAATATGGCTAATAATATGAGTTAAATTGATAATAGTAAGAGTAATAAGTATAGTAATTGTCGATCTATCGATCATATCTGCATAATATGGTTAATAATATGAGTTAGTTTGATAATAATAAGAGTAATGAGTATAGAAATTGTCGTTCTATCGATCATATAAGCATAATATGGCTAATAATATGAGTTAGATTGATAATAATAAGAGTAACAAGTACAGTTATTGTCGCTCTATCGATAATATAAGCATAATATGGCTAATAATATGAGTTAGATTGATAACAGTAAGAGTAACAAGTATAGCAATTGTCGTTCTATCGATAATATAAGCATAATATGGCTAATAATATGAGTTAGATTGATAATAGTAAGAGTAATAAGTATAGTAATTGTCGTTCTATCGATCATATAAGCATAATGTGGCTAATAATATGAGTTAGATTGATAACAGTAAGAGTAACAAGTATAGCAATTGTCGTTCTATCGATAATATAAGCATAATATGGCTAATAATATGAGTTAGATTGATAACAGTAAGAGTAATATGTATAGTAATTGTCGTTCTATCGATCGTATAAGCATAATATGGCTAATAATATGAGTTAGATTGATAACAATAAGAGTAACAAGTACAGTAAGTGTCTTTCTATCGATCATATAAGCATAATATGGCTAATAATATGAGTTAGATTGATAATAATAAGAGTAACAGCTATAGTAATTGTCCTTCTATCAATAATATAAGCATAATATGGCTAATAATATGAGTTAGATTGATAATAATAAGCGTAACAAGTATAGTAATTGTCCTTCTTTCGATAATATAAGCATAATATGGCCAATAATATGAGTTAGATTGATAATAATAAGAGTAATAGGTATAGTAATTGTCGTTCTATCGATCATATAAGCATAATATGGCTAATGATATGAGTTAGATTGATAATAATAAGAGTAACAAGTATAGTAATTGTCGTTCCATCGATAATATAAGCATAATATGGCTAATAGTATGAGTTAGATTGATAATAGTAAGAGTAATAAGTATAGTAATTGTCGTTCTATCGATAATATAAGCATAATATGGCCAATAATATGAGTTAGATTGATAACAGTAAGAGTAACAAGTATAGCAATTGTCGTTCTATCGATAATATAAGCATAATATGGCTAATAATATGAGTTAGATTGATAACAGTAAGAGTAATATGTATAGTAATTGTCGTTCTATCGATCGTATAAGCATAATATGGCTAATAATATGAGTTAGATTGATAACAATAAGAGTAACAAGTATAGTAAGTGTCTTTCTATCGATCATATAAGCATAATATGGCTAATAATATGAGTTAGATTGATAATAATAAGAGTAACAGCTATAGTAATTGTCCTTCTATCAATAATATAAGCATAATATGGCTAATAATATGAGTTAGATTGATAATAATAAGCGTAACAAGTATAGTAATTGTCCTTCTTTCGATAATATAAGCATAATATGGCCAATAATATGAGTTAGATTGATAATAATAAGAGTAATAGGTATAGTAATTGTCGTTCTATCGATCATATAAGCATAATATGGCTAATGATATGAGTTAGATTGATAATAATAAGAGTAACAAGTATAGTAATTGTCGTTCCATCGATAATATAAGCATAATATGGCTAATAGTATGAGTTAGATTGATAATAGTAAGAGTAATAAGTATAGTAATTGTCGTTCTATCGATAATATAAGCATAATATGGCCAATAATATGAGTTAGATTGATAATAATAAGAGTAATAAGTATAGTAATTGTCGTCCTATCGATCATATCCACATAATATGGCCAATAATATGAGTTAGATTGATAATAATAAGAGTAACAAGTATAGTAATTGTCTTTCTATCGATCATATAAGCATAATATGGCTAATAATATGAGTCAGATTGATAATAATAAGAGTAACAACTATAGTAATTGTCCTTCTATCAATAATATAAGCATAATATGGCTAATAATATGAGTTAGATTGATAATAATAAGCGTAACAAGTATAGTAATTGTCCTTCTTTCGATAATATAAGCATAATATGGCCAATAATATGAGTTAGATTGATAATAATAAGAGTAATAAGTATAGTAATTGTCGTTCTATCGATCATATAAGCATAATATGGCTAATAATATGAGTTAGATTGATAATAATAAGAGTAACAGGTATAGTAATTGTCGTTCTATCGATAATATAAGCATAATATGGCTAATAATATGAGTTAGATTGATAATAGTAAGAGTAATAAGTATAGAAATTGTCGTTCTATCGATCATATAAGCATAATATGGCTAATAATATGAGTTAGATTGATAATAATAAGAGTAACAAGTACAGTTATTGTCGCTCTATCGATAATATAAGCATAATATGGCTAATAATATGAGTTAGTTTGATAATAATAAGAGTAATGAGTATAGTAATTGTCGTCCTATCGATCATATCCACATAATATGGCCAATAATATGAGTTAGATTGATAATAATAAGAGTAATAAGTATAGTAATTGTCGTTCTATCGATCATATAAGCATAATATGGCTAATAATATGAGTTAGATTGATAATAATAAGAGTAACAGGTATAGTAATTGTCGTTCTATCGATAATATAAGCATAATATGGCTAATAATATGAGTTAGATTGATAATAGCAAGAGTAATAAGTATAGTAATTGTCGTTCTATCGATCATATAAGCATAATATGGCTAATAATATGAGTTAGATTGATAATAATAAGAGTAACAGGTATAGTAATTGTCGTTCTATCGATAATATAAGCATAATATGGCTAATAATATGAGTTAGATTGATAATAGTAAGAGTAATAAGTATAGTAATTGTCGTTCTATCGATCATATCTGCATAATATGGCTAATAATATGAGTTAGATTGATAATAATAAGAGTAACAGGTATAGTAATTGTCGTTCTATCGATAATATAAGCATAATATGGCTAATAATATGAGTTAGATTGATAATAGTAAGAGTAATAAGTATAGTAATTGTCGTTCTGTCGATCATATAAGCATAATGTGGCTAATAATATGAGTTAGATTGATAACAGTAAGAGTAACAAGTATAGCAATTGTCGTTCTATCGATAATATAAGCATAATATGGCTAATAATATGAGTTAGATTGATAACAGTAAGAGTAATATGTATAGTAATTGTCATTCTATCGATCATATCTGCATAATATGGTTAATAATATGAGTTAGATTGATAATAATAAGAGTAACAGGTATAGTAATTGTCGTTCTATCGATAATATAAGCATAATATGGCTAATAATATGAGTTAGATTGATAATAATAAGCGTAATAAGTATAGTAATTGTCGTTCTATCGATCATATAAGCATAATATGGCTAATAATATGAGTTAGATTGATAATAATAAGAGTAACAAGTAGAGTAATTGTCGTTCTATCGATAATATAAGCATAATATGGCTAATAATATGAGTTAGATTGATAATAGTAAGAGTAATAAGTATAGTAATTGTCGTTCAATCGATCATATAAGCATAATGTGACTAATAATATGAGTTAGATTGATAACAGTAAGAGTAACAAGTATAGCAATTGTCGTTCTATCGATAATATAAGCATAATATGGCTAATAATATGAGTTAGATTGATAATAGTAAGAGTAATAAGTATAGTAATTGTCGTTCTATCGATCATATAAGCATAATGTGGCTAATAATGTGAGTTAGATTGATAACAGTAAGAGTAACAAGTATAGCAATTGTCGTTCTATCGATAATATAAGCATAATATGGCTAATAATATGAGTTAGATTGATAACAGTAAGAGTAATATGTATAGTAATTGTCGTTCTATCGATCGTATAAGCATAATATGGCTAATAATATGAGTTAGATTGATAACAATAAGAGTAACAAGTATAGTAAGTGTCTTTCTATCGATCATATAAGCATAATATGGCTAATAATATGAGTTAGATTGATAATAATAAGAGTAACAGCTATAGTAATTGTCCTTCTATCAATAATATAAGCATAATATGGCTAATAATATGAGTTAGATTGATAATAATAAGCGTAACAAGTATAGTAATTGTCCTTCTTTCGATAATATAAGCATAATATGGCCAATAATATGTGTTAGATTGATAATAATAAGAGTAATAGGTATAGTAATTGTCGTTCTATCGATCATATAAGCATAATATGGCTAATGATATGAGTTAGATTGATAATAATAAGAGTAACAAGTATAGTAATTGTCGTTCCATCGATAATATAAGCATAATATGGCTAATAGTATGAGTTAGATTGATAATAGTAAAAGTAATAAGTATAGTAATTGTCGTTCTATCGATAATATAAGCATAATATGGCCAATAATATGAGTTAGATTGATAATAATAAGAGTAATAAGTATAGTAATTGTCGTCCTATCGATCATATCCACATAATATGGCCAATAATATGAGTTAGATTGATAATAATAAGAGTAACAAGTATAGTAATTGTCTTTCTATCGATCATATAAGCATAACATGGCTAATAATATGAGTCAGATTGATAATAATAAGAGTAACAACTATAGTAATTGTCCTTCTATCAATAATATAAGCATAATATGGCTAATAATATGAGTTAGATTGATAATAATAAGCGTAACAAGTATAGTAATTGTCCTTCTTTCGATAATATAAGCATAATATGGCCAATAATATGAGTTAGATTGATAATAATAAGAGTAATAAGTATAGTAATTGTCGTTCTATCGATCATATAAGCATAATATGGCTAATAATATGAGTTAGATTGATAATAATAAGAGTAACAGGTATAGTAATTGTCGTTCTATCGATAATATAAGCATAATATGGCTAATAATATGAGTTAGATTGATAATAATAAGAGTAACAGGTATAGTAATTGTCGTTCTATCGGTAATATAAGCATAATATGGCTAATAATATGAGTTAGATTGATAATAGTAAGAGTAATAAGTATAGTAATTGTCGTTCTATCGATCATATAAGCATAATATGGCTAATAATATGAGTTAGATTGATAATAATAAGAGTAACAGGTATAGTAATTGTCGTTCTATCGATAATATAAGCATAATATGGCTAATAATATGAGTTAGATTGATAATAGTAAGAGTAATAAGTATAGTAATTGTCGTTCTATCGATCATATCTGCATAATATGGAAATAATATGAGTTAGATTGATAATAATAAGAGTAACAAGTATAGTAATTGTCGTTCTATCGATCATATAAGCATAATATGGCTAATAATATGAGTTAGATTGATAATAGTAAGAGTAATAAGTATAGTAATTGTCGATCTATCGATCATATCTGCATAATATGGTTAATAATATGAGTTAGTTTGATAATAATAAGAGTAATGAGTATAGTAATTGTCGTCCTATCGATCATGTCCGCATAATATGGCCAATAATATGAGTTAGATTGATAATAATAAGAGTAATAAGTATAGAAATTGTCGCTCTATCGATCATATAAGCATCATATGGCTAATAATATGAGTTAGATTGATAATAATAAGAGTAACAAGTATAGTAATTGTCGCTCTATCGATAATATAAGCATAATATGGCTAATAATATGAGTTAGATTGATAATAGTAAGAGCAATAAGTATAGTAATTGTCGCTCTATCGATCATATCTGCATAATATGGTTAATAATATGAGTTAGTTTGATAATAATAAGAGTAATGAGTATAGTAATTGTCGTCCTATCGATCATATCCACATAATATGGCCAATAATATGAGTTAGATTGATAATCATAAGAGTAATAAGTATAGTAATTGTCGTTCTATCGATCATATAAGCATAATATGGCTAATAATATGAGTTAGATTGATAATAATAAGAGTAAGAAGTATAGTAATTGTCCCTCTATCGATCATATAAGCATAATATGGCTAATAATATGAGTTAGATTGATAATAGTAAGAGTAATTAGTATAGTAATTGTCGTTCAATCGATCATATAAGCATAATGTGGCTAATAATATGAGTTAGATTGATAACAGTAAGAGTAACAAGTATAGCAATTGTCGTTCTATCGATAATATAAGCATAATATGGCTAATAATATGAGTTAGATTGATAATAGTAAGAGTAATAAGTATAGTAATTGTCGTTCTATCGATCATATAAGCATAATGTGGCTAATAATATGAGTTAGATTGATAACAGTAAGAGTAACAAGTATAGCAATTGTCGTTCTATCGATAATATAAGCATAATATGGCTAATAATATGAGTTAGATTGATAACAGTAAGAGTAATATGTATAGTAATTGTCGTTCTATCGATCATATCTGCATAATATGGTTAATAATATGAGTTAGATTGATGATAATAAGAGTAATAAGTATAGTAATTGTCGTTCTATCGATCGTATAAGCATAATATGGCTAATAATATGAGTTAGATTGATAATAATAAGCGTAATAAGTATAGTAATTGTCGTTCTATCGATAATATAAGCATAATATGGCTAATAATATGAGTTAGATTGATAATAGTAAGAGTAATAAGTATAGTAATTGTCGTTCTATCGATCATATAAGCATAATGTGGCTAATAATATGAGTTAGATTGATAACAGTAAGAGTAACAAGTATAGCAATTGTCGTTCTATCGATAATATAAGCATAATATGGCTAATAATATGAGTTAGATTGATAACAGTAAGAGTAATATGTATAGTAATTGTCGTTCTATCGATCGTATAAGCATAATATGGCTAATAATATGAGTTAGATTGATAACAATAAGAGTAACAAGTATAGTAAGTGTCTTTCTATCGATCATATAAGCATAATATGGCTAATAATATGAGTTAGATTGATAATAATAAGAGTAACAGCTATAGTAATTGTCCTTCTATCAATAATATAAGCATAATATGGCTAATAATATGAGTTAGATTGATAATAATAAGCGTAACATGTATAGTAATTGTCCTTCTTTCGATAATATAAGCATAATATGGCCAATAATATGAGTTAGATTGATAATAATAAGAGTAATAGGTATAGTAATTGTCGTTCTATCGATCATATAAGCATAATATGGCTAATGATATGAGTTAGATTGATAATAATAAGAGTAACAAGTATAGTAATTGTCGTTCCATCGATAATATAAGCATAATATGGCTAATAGTATGAGTTAGATTGATAATAGTAAGAGTAATAAGTATAGTAATTGTCGTTCTATCGATAATATAAGCATAATATGGCCAATAATATGAGTTAGATTGATAATAATAAGAGTAATAAGTATAGTAATTGTCGTCCTATCGATCATATCCACATAATATGGCCAATAATATGAGTTAGATTGATAATAATAAGAGTAACAAGTATAGTAATTGTCTTTCTATCGATCATATAAGCATAATATGGCTAATAATATGAGTCAGATTGATAATAATAAGAGTAACAACTATAGTAATTGTCCTTCTATCAATAATATAAGCATAATATGGCTAATAATATGAGTTAGATTGATAATAATAAGCGTAACAAGTATAGTAATTGTCCTTCTTTCGATAATATAAGCATAATATGGCCAATAATATGAGTTAGATTGATAATAATAAGAGTAATAAGTATAGTAATTGTCGTTCTATCGATCATATAAGCATAATATGGCTAATAATATGAGTTAGATTGATAATAATAAGAGTAACAGGTATAGTAATTGTCGTTCTATCGATAATATAAGCATAATATGGCTAATAATATGAGTTAGATTGATAATAGTAAGAGTAATAAGTATAGAAATTGTCGTTCTATCGATCATATAAGCATAATATGGCTAATAATATGAGTTAGATTGATAATAATAAGAGTAACAAGTACAGTTATTGTCGCTCTATCGATAATATAAGCATAATATGGCTAATAATATGAGTTAGTTTGATAATAATAAGAGTAATGAGTATAGTAATTGTCGTCCTATCGATCATATCCACATAATATGGCCAATAATATGAGTTAGATTGATAATAATAAGAGTAATAAGTATAGTAATTGTCGTTCTATCGATCATATAAGCATAATATGGCTAATAATATGAGTTAGATTGATAATAATAAGAGTAACAGGTATAGTAATTGTCGTTCTATCGATAATATAAGCATAATATGGCTAATAATATGAGTTAGATTGATAATAGTAAGAGTAATAAGTATAGTAATTGTCGTTCTATCGATCATATAAGCATAATATGGCTAATAATATGAGTTAGATTGATAACAGTAAGAGTAACAAGTATAGCAATTGTCGTTCTATCGATAATATAAGCATAATATGGCTAATAATATGAGTTAGATTGATAACAGTAAGAGTAATATGTATAGTAATTGTCGTTCTATCGATCATATCTGCATAATATGGTTAATAATATGAGTTAGATTGATAATAATAAGAGTAATAAGTATAGTAATTGTCGTTCTATCGATCGTATAAGCATAATATGGATAATAATATGAGTTAGATTGATAATAATAAGCGTAATAAGTATAGTAATTGTCGTTCTATCGATCATATAAGCATAATATGGCTAATAATATGAGTTAGATTGATAATAATAAGAGTAACAAGTAGAGTAATTGTCGTTCTATCGATAATATAAGCATAATATGGCTAATAATATGAGTTAGATTGATAATAGTAAGAGTAATAAGTATAGTAATTGTCGTTCAATCGATCATATAAGCATAATGTGACTAATAATATGAGTTAGATTGATAACAGTAAGAGTAACAAGTATAGCAATTGTCGTTCTATCGATAATATAAGCATAATATGGCTAATAATATGAGTTAGATTGATAATAGTAAGAGTAATAAGTATAGTAATTGTCGTTCTATCGATCATATAAGCATAATGTGGCTAATAATGTGAGTTAGATTGATAACAGTAAGAGTAACAAGTATAGCAATTGTCGTTCTATCGATAATATAAGCATAATATGGCTAATAATATGAGTTAGATTGATAACAGTAAGAGTAATATGTATAGTAATTGTCGTTCTATCGATCGTATAAGCATAATATGGCTAATAATATGAGTTAGATTGATAACAATAAGAGTAACAAGTATAGTAAGTGTCTTTCTATCGATCATATAAGCATAATATGCCTAATAATATGAGTTAGATTGATAATAATAAGAGTAACAGCTATAGTAATTGTCCTTCTATCAATAATATAAGCATAATATGGCTAATAATATGAGTTAGATTGATAATAATAAGCGTAACAAGTATAGTAATTGTCCTTCTTTCGATAATATAAGCATAATATGGCCAATAATATGTGTTAGATTGATAATAATAAGAGTAATAGGTATAGTAATTGTCGTTCTATCGATCATATAAGCATAATATGGCTAATGATATGAGTTAGATTGATAATAATAAGAGTAACAAGTATAGTAATTGTCGTTCCATCGATAATATGAGCATAATATGGCTAATAGTATGAGTTAGATTGATAATAGTAAAAGTAATAAGTATAGTAATTGTCGTTCTATCGATAATATAAGCATAATATGGCCAATAATATGAGTTAGATTGATAATAATAAGAGTAATAAGTATAGTAATTGTCGTCCTATCGATCATATCCACATAATATGGCCAATAATATGAGTTAGATTGATAATAATAAGAGTAACAAGTATAGTAATTGTCTTTCTATCGATCATATAAGCATAACATGGCTAATAATATGAGTCAGATTGATAATAATAAGAGTAAGAACTATAGTAATTGTCCTTCTATCAATAATATAAGCATAATATGGCTAATAATATGAGTTAGATTGATAATAATAAGCGTAACAAGTATAGTAATTGTCCTTCTTTCGATAATATAAGCATAATATGGCCAATAATATGAGTTAGATTGATAATAATAAGAGTAATAAGTATAGTAATTGTCGTTCTATCGATCATATAAGCATAATATGGCTAATAATATGAGTTAGATTGATAATAATAAGAGTAACAGGTATAGTAATTGTCGTTCTATCGATAATATAAGCATAATATGGCTAATAATATGAGTTAGATTGATAATAATAAGAGTAACAGGTATAGTAATTGTCGTTCTATCGGTAATATAAGCATAATATGGCTAATAATATGAGTTAGATTGATAATAGTAAGAGTAATAAGTATAGTAATTGTCGTTCTATCGATCATATAAGCATAATATGGCTAATAATATGAGTTAGATTGATAATAATAAGAGTAACAGGTATAGTAATTGTCGTTCTATCGATAATATAAGCATAATATGGCTAATAATATGAGTTAGATTGATAATAGTAAGAGTAATAAGTATAGTAATTGTCGTTCTATCGATCATATCTGCATAATATGGAAATAATATGAGTTAGATTGATAATAATAAGAGTAACAAGTATAGTAATTGTCGTTCTATCGATCATATAAGCATAATATGGCTAATAATATGAGTTAGATTGATAATAGTAAGAGTAATAAGTATAGTAATTGTCGATCTATCGATCATATCTGCATAATATGGTTAATAATATGAGTTAGTTTGATAATAATAAGAGTAATGAGTATAGTAATTGTCGTCCTATCGATCATGTCCGCATAATATGGCCAATAATATGAGTTAGATTGATAATAATAAGAGTAATAAGTATAGAAATTGTCGCTCTATCGATCATATAAGCATCATATGGCTAATAATATGAGTTAGATTGATAATAATAAGAGTAACAAGTATAGTAATTGTCGCTCTATCGATAATATAAGCATAATATGGCTAATAATATGAGTTAGATTGATAATAGTAAGAGCAATAAGTATAGTAATTGTCGCTCTATCGATCATATCTGCATAATATGGTTAATAATATGAGTTAGTTTGATAATAATAAGAGTAATGAGTATAGTAATTGTCGTCCTATCGATCATATCCACATAATATGGCCAATAATATGAGTTAGATTGATAATCATAAGAGTAATAAGTATAGTAATTGTCGTTCTATCGATCATATAAGCATAATATGGCTAATAATATGAGTTAGATTGATAATAATAAGAGTAAGAAGTATAGTAATTGTCCCGCTATCGATCATATAAGCATAATATGGCTAATAATATGAGTTAGATTGATAATAGTAAGAGTAATAAGTATAGTAATTGTCGTTCAATCGATCATATAAGCATAATGTGGCTAATAATATGAGTTAGATTGATAACAGTAAGAGTAACAAGTATAGCAATTGTCGTTCTATCGATAATATAAGCATAATATGGCTAATAATATGAGTTAGATTGATAATAGTAAGAGTAATAAGTATAGTAATTGTCGTTCTATCGATCATATAAGCATAATGTGGCTAATAATATGAGTTAGATTGATAACAGTAAGAGTAACAAGTATAGCAATTGTCGTTCTATCGATAATATAAGCATAATATGGCTAATAATATGAGTTAGATTGATAACAGTAAGAGTAATATGTATAGTAATTGTCGTTCTATCGATCATATCTGCATAATATGGTTAATAATATGAGTTAGATTGATAATAATAAGAGTAATAAGTATAGTAATTGTCGTTCTATCGATCGTATAAGCATAATATGGCTAATAATATGAGTTAGATTGATAATAATAAGCGTAATAAGTATAGTAATTGTCGTTCTATCGATAATATAAGCATAATATGGCTAATAATATGAGTTAGATTGATAATAGTAAGAGTAATAAGTATAGTAATTGTCGTTCTATCGATCATATAAGCATAATGTGGCTAATAATATGAGTTAGATTGATAACA
This sequence comes from Megachile rotundata, assembly GCF_050947335.1. Lineage (NCBI taxonomy): Eukaryota > Metazoa > Arthropoda > Insecta > Hymenoptera > Megachilidae > Megachile > Megachile rotundata. The sequence goes on along the minus strand of NW_027474249.1, from coordinate 32,047 downwards.
GTAAGAGTAACAAGTATAGCAATTGTCGTTCTATCGATAATATAAGCATAATATGGCTAATAATATGAGTTAGATTGATAACAGTAAGAGTAATATGTATAGTAATTGTCGTTCTATCGATCGTATAAGCATAATATGGCTAATAATATGAGTTAGATTGATAACAATAAGAGTAACAAGTATAGTAAGTGTCTTTCTATCGATCATATAAGCATAATATGGCTAATAATATGAGTTAGATTGATAATAATAAGAGTAACAGCTATAGTAATTGTCCTTCTATCAATAATATAAGCATAATATGGCTAATAATATGAGTTAGATTGATAATAATAAGCGTAACATGTATAGTAATTGTCCTTCTTTCGATAATATAAGCATAATATGGCCAATAATATGAGTTAGATTGATAATAATAAGAGTAATAGGTATAGTAATTGTCGTTCTATCGATCATATAAGCATAATATGGCTAATGATATGAGTTAGATTGATAATAATAAGAGTAACAAGTATAGTAATTGTCGTTCCATCGATAATATAAGCATAATATGGCTAATAGTATGAGTTAGATTGATAATAGTAAGAGTAATAAGTATAGTAATTGTCGTTCTATCGATAATATAAGCATAATATGGCCAATAATATGAGTTAGATTGATAATAATAAGAGTAATAAGTATAGTAATTGTCGTCCTATCGATCATATCCACATAATATGGCCAATAATATGAGTTAGATTGATAATAATAAGAGTAACAAGTATAGTAATTGTCTTTCTATCGATCATATAAGCATAATATGGCTAATAATATGAGTCAGATTGATAATAATAAGAGTAACAACTATAGTAATTGTCCTTCTATCAATAATATAAGCATAATATGGCTAATAATATGAGTTAGATTGATAATAATAAGCGTAACAAGTATAGTAATTGTCCTTCTTTCGATAATATAAGCATAATATGGCCAATAATATGAGTTAGATTGATAATAATAAGAGTAATAAGTATAGTAATTGTCGTTCTATCGATCATATAAGCATAATATGGCTAATAATATGAGTTAGATTGATAATAATAAGAGTAACAGGTATAGTAATTGTCGTTCTATCGATAATATAAGCATAATATGGCTAATAATATGAGTTAGATTGATAATAGTAAGAGTAATAAGTATAGAAATTGTCGTTCTATCGATCATATAAGCATAATATGGCTAATAATATGAGTTAGATTGATAATAATAAGAGTAACAAGTACAGTTATTGTCGCTCTATCGATAATATAAGCATAATATGGCTAATAATATGAGTTAGTTTGATAATAATAAGAGTAATGAGTATAGTAATTGTCGTCCTATCGATCATATCCACATAATATGGCCAATAATATGAGTTAGATTGATAATAATAAGAGTAATAAGTATAGTAATTGTCGTTCTATCGATAATATAAGCATAATATGGCTAATAATATGAGTTAGATTGATAATAGTAAGAGTAATAAGTATAGTAATTGTCGTTCTATCGATCATATAAGCATAATATGGCTAATAATATGAGTTAGATTGATAATAATAAGAGTAACAGGTATAGTAATTGTCGTTCTATCGATAATATAAGCATAATATGGCTAATAATATGAGTTAGATTGATAATAGTAAGAGTAATAAGTATAGTAATTGTCGTTCTATCGATCATATCTGCATAATATGGCTAATAATATGAGTTAGATTGATAATAATAAGAGTAACAGGTATAGTAATTGTCGTTCTATCGATAATATAAGCATAATATGGCTAATAATATGAGTTAGATTGATAATAGTAAGAGTAATAAGTATAGTAATTGTCGTTCTATCGATCATATAAGCATAATGTGGCTAATAATATGAGTTAGATTGATAACAGTAAGAATAACAAGTATAGCAATTGTCGTTCTATCGATAATATAAGCATAATATGGCTAATAAATGAGTTAGTTTGATAATAATAAGAGTAATGAGTATAGTAATTGTCGTCCTATCGATCATGTCCACATAATATGGCCAATAATATGAGTTAGATTGATAATAATAAGAGTAATAAGTATAGAAATTGTCGCTCTATCGATCATATAAGCATAATATGGCTAATAATATGAGTTAGATTGATAATAATAAGAGTAACAAGTATAGTAATTGTCGCTCTATCGATAATATAAGCATAATATGGCTAATAATATGAGTTAGATTGATAATAGTAAGAGCAATAAGTATAGTAATTGTCGCTCTATCGATCATATCTGCATAATATGGTTAATAATATGAGTTAGTTTGATAATAATAAGAGTAATGAGTATAGTAATTGTCGTCCTATCGATCATGTCCACATAATATGGCCAATAATATGAGTTAGATTGATAATAATAAGAGTAATAAGTATAGAAATTGTCGCTCTATCGATCATATAAGCATAATATGGCTAATAATATGAGTTAGATTGATAATAATAAGAGTAACAAGTATAGTAATTGTCGCTCTATCGATAATATAAGCATAATATGGCTAATAATATGAGTTAGATTGATAATAGTAAGAGCAATAAGTATAGTAATTGTCGCTCTATCGATCATATCTGCATAATATGGTTAATAATATGAGTTAGTTTGATAATAATAAGAGTAATGAGTATAGTAATTGTCGTCCTATCGATCATATCCACATAATATGGCCAATAATATGAGTTAGATTGATAATAATAAGAGTAATAAATATAGTAATTGTCGTTCTATCGATCATATAAGCATAATATGGCTAATAATATGAGTTAGATTGATAATAATAAGAGTAAGAAGTATAGTAATTGTCCCTCTATCGATCATATAAGCATAATATGGCTAATAATATGAGTTAGATTGATAATAATAAGAGTAACCAGTATAGTAATTGTCGTTCTATCGATAATATAAGCACAATATGGCTAATAATGTGAGTTAGATTGATAATAGTAAGAGTAATAAGTATAGTAATTGTCGTTCTATCGATCATATAAGCATAATATGGCTAATAATATGAGTTAGATTGATAATAGTAAGAGTAATAAGTATAGTAATTGTCGTTCTATCGATAATATAAGCATAATATGGCTAATAATATGAGTTAGATTGATAATAGTAAGAGTAATATGTATAGTAATTGTCGTTCTATCGATCATATCTGCATAATATGGTTAATAATATGAGTTAGATTGATAATAATAAGAGTAATAAGTATAGTAATTGTCGTGCTATCGATCGTATAAGCATAATATGGCTAATAATATGAGTTAGATTGATAATAATAAGAGTAATAAGTATAGTAATTGTCGTTCTATCGATCATATAAGCATAATATGGCTAATAATATGAGTTAGATTGATAATAATAAGAGTAACAAGTATAGTAATTGTCGTTCTATCGATAATATAAGCATAATATGGCTAATAATATGAGTTAGATTGATAATAGTAAGAGTAATAAGTATAGTAATTGCCGTTCTATCGATCATATCTGCATAATATGGAAATAATATGAGTTAGATTGATAATAATAAGAGTAATGAGTATAGTAATTGTCGTCCTATCGATCATATCCACATAATATGGCCAATAATATGAGTTAGATTGATAATAGTAAGAGTAATAAGTATAGTAATTGTCGTTCAATCGATCATATAAGCATAATGTGGCTAATAATATGAGTTAGATTGATAACAGTAAGAGTAACAAGTATAGCAATTGTCGTTCTATCGATAATATAAGCATAATATGGCTAATAATATGAGTTAGATTGATAATAGTAAGAGTAATAAATATAGTAATTGTCGTTCTATCGATCATATAAGCATAATGTGGCTAATAATATGAGTTAGATTGATAACAGTAAGAGTAACAAGTATAGCAATTGTCGTTCTATCGATAATATAAGCATAATATGGCTAATAATATGAGTTAGATTGATAATAGTAAGAGTAATATGTATAGTAATTGTCGTTCTATCGATCATATCTGCATAATATGGTTAATAATATGAGTTAGATTGATAATAATAAGAGTAATAAGTATAGTAATTGTCGTTCTATCGATCGTATAAGCATAATATGGCTAATAATATGAGTTAGATTGATAATAACAAGAGTAATAAGTATAGTAATTGTCGTTCTATCGATCATATAAGCATAATATGGCTAATAATATGAGTTAGATTGATAATAATAAGAGTAACAAGTATAGTAGTTGTCGTTCTATCGATAATATAAGCATAATATGGCTAATAATATGAGTTAGATTGATAATAGTAAGAGTAATAAGTATAGTAATTGTCGTTCTATCGATCATATCTGCATAATATGGAAATAATATGAGTTAGATTGATAATAATAAGAGTAATAAGTATAGTAATTGTCGTACTATCGATCATATAAGCATAATATGGCTAATAATATGAGTTAGATTGATAATAGTAAGAGTAATAAGTATAGTAATTGTCGTTCAATCGATCATATAAGCATAATGTGGCTAATAATATGAGTTAGATTGATAACAGTAAGAGTAACAAGTATAGCAATTGTCGTTCTATCGATAATATAAGCATAATATGGCTAATAATATGAGTTAGATTGATAATAGTAAGAGTAATAAGTATAGTAATTGTCGTTCTATCGATCATATAAGCATAATATGGCTAATAATATGAGTTAGATTGATAATAGTAAGAGTAATAAGTATAGTAATTGTCGTTCAATCGATCATATAAGCATAATGTGGCTAATAATATGAGTTAGATTGATAACAGTAAGAGTAACAAGTATAGCAATTGTCGTTCTATCGATAATATAAGCATAATATGGCTAATAATATGAGTTAGATTGATAATAGTAAGAGTAATAAATATAGTAATTGTCGTTCTATCGATCATATAAGCATAATGTGGCTAATAATATGAGTTAGATTGATAACAGTAAGAGTAACAAGTATAGCAATTGTCGTTCTATCGATAATATAAGCATAATATGGCTAATAATATGAGTTAGATTGATAATAGTAAGAGTAATATGTATAGTAATTGTCGTTCTATCGATCATATCTGCATAATATGGTTAATAATATGAGTTAGATTGATAATAATAAGAGTAATAAGTATAGTAATTGTCGTTCTATCGATCGTATAAGCATAATATGGCTAATAATATGAGTTAGATTGATAATAACAAGAGTAATAAGTATAGTAATTGTCGTTCTATCGATCATATAAGCATAATATGGCTAATAATATGAGTTAGATTGATAATAATAAGAGTAACAAGTATAGTAGTTGTCGTTCTATCGATAATATAAGCATAATATGGCTAATAATATGAGTTAGATTGATAATAGTAAGAGTAATAAGTATAGTAATTGTCGTTCTATCGATCATATCTGCATAATATGGAAATAATATGAGTTAGATTGATAATAATAAGAGTAATAAGTATAGTAATTGTCGTACTATCGATCATATAAGCATAATATGGCTAATAATATGAGTTAGATTGATAATAGTAAGAGTAATAAGTATAGTAATTGTCGTTCAATCGATCATATAAGCATAATGTGGCTAATAATATGAGTTAGATTGATAACAGTAAGAGTAACAAGTATAGCAATTGTCGTTCTATCGATAATATAAGCATAATATGGCTAATAATATGAGTTAGATTGATAATAGTAAGAGTAATAAGTATAGTAATTGTCGTTCTATCGATCATATAAGCATAATATGGCTAATAATATGAGTTAGATTGATAATAGTAAGAGTAATAAGTATAGTAATTGTCGTTCAATCGATCATATAAGCATAATGTGGCTAATAATATGAGTTAGATTGATAACAGTAAGAGTAACAAGTATAGCAATTGTCGTTCTATCGATAATATAAGCATAATATGGCTAATAATATGAGTTAGATTGATAATAGTAAGAGTAATAAGTATAGTAATTGTCGTTCTATCGATCATATCTGCATAATATGGAAATAATATGAGTTAGATTGATAATAATAAGAGTAATAAGTATAGTAATTGTCGTACTATCGATCATATAAGCATAATATGGCTAATAATATGAGTTAGATTGATAATAGTAAGAGTAATAAGTATAGTAATTGTCGTTCAATCGATCATATAAGCATAATGTGGCTAATAATATGAGTTAGATTGATAACAGTAAGAGTAACAAGTATAGCAATTGTCGTTCTATCGATAATATAAGCATAATATGGCTAATAATATGAATTAGATTGATAATAGTAAGAGTAATAAGTATAGTAATTGTCGTTCTATCGATCATATAAGCATAATATGGTTAATAATATGAGTTAGATTGATAATAATAAGAGTAACCAGTATAGTAATTGTCGTTCTATCGATAATATAAGCACAATATGGCTAATAATGTGAGTTAGATTGATAATAGTAAGAGTAATAAGTATAGTAATTGTCGTTCTATCGATCATATAAGCATAATGTGGCTAATAATATGAGTTAGATTGATAATAGTAAGAGTAATAAGTATAGTAATTGTCGTTCTATCGATAATATAAGCATAATATGGCTAATAATATGAGTTAGATTGATAATAGTAAGAGTAATATGTATAGTAATTGTCGTTCTATCGATCATATCTGCATAATATGGTTAATAATATGAGTTAGATTGATAATAATAAGAGTAATAAGTATAGTAATTGTCGTGCTATCGATCGTATAAGCATAATATGGCTAATAATATGAGTTAGATTGATAATAATAAGAGTAATAAGTATAGTAATTGTCGTTCTATCGATCATATAAGCATAATATGGCTAATAATATGAGTTAGATTGATAATAATAAGAGTAACAAGTATAGTAATTGTCGTTCTATCGATAATATAAGCATAATATGGCTAATAATATGAGTTAGATTGATAATAGTAAGAGTAATAAGTATAGTAATTGTCGTTCTATCGATCATATCTGCATAATATGGAAATAATATGAGTTAGATTGATAATAATAAGAGTAATGAGTATAGTAATTGTCGTCCTATCGATCATATCCACATAATATGGCCAATAATATGAGTTAGATTGATAATAGTAAGAGTAATAAGTATAGTAATTGTCGTTCAATCGATCATATAAGCATAATGTGGCTAATAATATGAGTTAGATTGATAACAGTAAGAGTAACAAGTATAGCAATTGTCGTTCTATCGATAATATAAGCATAATATGGCTAATAATATGAGTTAGATTGATGATAGTAAGAGTAATAAGTATAGTAATTGTCGTTCTATCGATCATATAAGCATAATGTGGCTAATAATATGAGTTAGATTGATAACAGTAAGAGTAACAAGTATAGCAACTGTCGTTCTATCGATAATATAAGCATAATATGGCTAATAATATGAGTTAGATTGATAATAGTAAGAGTAATATGTATAGTAATTGTCGTTCTATCGATCATATCTGCATAATATGGTTAATAATATGAGTTAGATTGATAATAATAAGAGTAATAAGTATAGTAATTGTCGTTCTATCGATCGTATAAGCATAATATGGCTAATAATATGAGTTAGATTGATAATAACAAGAGTAATAAGTATAGTAATTGTCGTTCTATCGATCATATAAGCATAATATGGCTAATAATATGAGTTAGATTGATAATAATAAGAGTAACAAGTATAGTAGTTGTCGTTCTATCGATAATATAAGCATAATATGGCTAATAATATGAGTTAGATTGATAATAGTAAGAGTAATAAGTATAGTAATTGTCGTTCTATCGATCATATCTGCATAATATGGAAATAATATGAGTTAGATTGATAATAATAAGAGTAATAAGTATAGTAATTGTCGTACTATCGATCATATAAGCATAATATGGCTAATAATATGAGTTTGATTGATAATAGTAAGAGTAATAAGTATAGTAATTATCGTTCAATCGATCATATAAGCATAATGTGGCTAATAATATGAGTTAGATTGATAACAGTAAGAGTAACAAGTATAGCAATTGTCGTTCTATCGATAATATAAGCATAATATGGCTAATAATATGAGTTAGATTGATAATAGTAAGAGTAATAAGTATAGTAATTGTCGTTCTATCGATCATATAAGCATAATATGGTTAATAATATGAGTTAGATTGATAATAATAAGAGTAATAAGTATAGTAATTGTCGTTCTATCGATCGTATAAGCATAATATGGCTAATAATATGAGTTAGATTGATAATAATAAGCGTAATAAGTATAGTAATTGTCGTTCTATCGATCATATAAGCATAATATGGCTAATAATATGAGTTAGATTGATAATAATAAGAGTAACAAGTAGAGTAATTGTCGTTCTATCGATAATATAAGCATAATATGGCTAATAATATGAGTTAGATTGATAATAGTAAGAGTAATAAGTATAGTAATTGTCGTTCTATCGATCATATCTGCATAATATGGCTAATAATATGAGTTAGATTGATAATAATAAGCGTAATAAGTATAGTAATTGTCGTTCTATCGATCATATAAGCATAATATGGCTAATAATATGAGTTAGATTGATAATAGTAAGAGTAATATGTATAGTAATTGTCGTTCTATCGATCATATCTGCATAATATGGTTAATAATATGAGTTAGATTGATAATAATAAGAGTAATAAGTATAGTAATTGTCGTTCTATCGATCGTATAAGCATAATATGGCTAATAATATGAGTTAGATTGATAATAACAAGAGTAATAAGTATAGTAATTGTCGTTCTATCGATCGTATAAGCATAATATGGCTAATAATATGAGTTAGATTGATAATAGTAAGAGTAATATGTATAGTATTTGTCGTTCTATCGATCATATCTGCATAATATGGTTAATAATATGAGTTAGATTGATAATAGTAAGAGTAATAAATATAGTAATTGTCGTTCTATCGATCATATAAGCATAATGTGGCTAATAATATGAGTTAGATTGATAACAGTAAGAGTAACAAGTATAGCAATTGTCGTTCTATCGATAATATAAGCATAATATGGCTAATAATATGAGTTAGATTGATAATAGTAAGAGTAATATGTATAGTAATTGTCGTTCTATCGATCATATCTGCATAATATGGTTAATAATATGAGTTAGATTGATAATAATAAGAGTAATAAGTATAGTAATTGTCGTTCTATCGATCGTATAAGCATAATATGGCTAATAATATGAGTTAGATTGATAATAACAAGAGTAATAAGTATAGTAATTGTCGTTCTATCGATCATATAAGCATAATATGGCTAATAATATGAGTTAGATTGATAATAATAAGAGTAACAAGTATAGTAGTTGTCGTTCTATCGATAATATAAGCATAATATGGCTAATAATATGAGTTAGATTGATAATAGTAAGAGTAATAAGTATAGTAATTGTCGTTCTATCGATCATATCTGCATAATATGGAAATAATATGAGTTAGATTGATAATAATAAGAGTAATAAGTATAGTAATTGTCGTACTATCGATCATATAAGCATAATATGGCTAATAATATGAGTTAGATTGATAATAGTAAGAGTAATAAGTATAGTAATTGTCGTTCAATCGATCATATAAGCATAATGTGGCTAATAATATGAGTTAGATTGATAACAGTAAGAGTAACAAGTATAGCAATTGTCGTTCTATCGATAATATAAGCATAATATGGCTAATAATATGAGTTAGATTGATAATAGTAAGAGTAATAAGTATAGTAATTGTCGTTCTATCGATCATATAAGCATAATATGGTTAATAATATGAGTTAGATTGATAATAATAAGAGTAACCAGTATAGTAATTGTCGTTCTATCGATAATATAAGCACAATATGGCTAATAATGTGAGTTAGATTGATAATAGTAAGAGTAATAAGTATAGTAATTGTCGTTCTATCGATCATATAAGCATAATGTGGCTAATAATATGAGTTAGATTGATAATAGTAAGAGTAATAAGTATAGTAATTGTCGTTCTATCGATAATATAAGCATAATATGGCTAATAATATGAGTTAGATTGATAATAGTAAGAGTAATATGTATAGTAATTGTCGTTCTATCGATCATATCTGCATAATATGGTTAATAATATAAGTTAGATTGATAATAATAAGAGTAATAAGTATAGTAATTGTCGTGCTATCGATCGTATAAGCATAATATGGCTAATAATATGAGTTAGATTGATAATAATAAGAGTAATAAGTATAGTAATTGTCGTTCTATCGATCATATAAGCATAATATGGCTAATAATATGAGTTAGATTGATAATAATAAGAGTAACAAGTATAGTAATTGTCGTTCTATCGATAATATAAGCATAATATGGCTAATAATATGAGTTAGATTGATAATAGTAAGAGTAATAAGTATAGTAATTGTCGTTCTATCGATCATATCTGCATAATATGGAAATAATATGAGTTAGATTGATAATAATAAGAGTAATGAGTATAGTAATTGTCGTCCTATCGATCATATCCACATAATATGGCCAATAATATGAGTTAGATTGATAATAGTAAGAGTAATAAGTATAGTAATTGTCGTTCAATCGATCATATAAGCATAATGTGGCTAATAATATGAGTTAGATTGATAACAGTAAGAGTAACAAGTATAGCAATTGTCGTTCTATCGATAATATAAGCATAATATGGCTAATAATATGAGTTAGATTGATAATAGTAAGAGTAATAAGTATAGTAATTGTCGTTCTATCGATCATATAAGCATAATGTGGCTAATAATATGAGTTAGATTGATAACAGTAAGAGTAACAAGTATAGCAATTGTCGTTCTATCGATAATATAAGCATAATATGGCTAATAATATGAGTTAGATTGATAATAGTAAGAGTAATATGTATAGTAATTGTCGTTCTATCGATCATATCTGCATAATATGGTTAATAATATGAGTTAGATTGATAATAATAAGAGTAATAAGTATAGTAATTGTCGTTCTATCGATCGTATAAGCATAATATGGCTAATAATATGAGTTAGATTGATAATAACAAGAGTAATAAGTATAGTAATTGTCGTTCTATCGATCATATAAGCATAATATGGCTAATAATATGAGTTAGATTGATAATAATAAGAGTAACAAGTATAGTAGTTGTCGTTCTATCGATAATATAAGCATAATATGGCTAATAATATGAGTTAGATTGATAATAGTAAGAGTAATAAGTATAGTAATTGTCGTTCTATCGATCATATCTGCATAATATGGAAATAATATGAGTTAGATTGATAATAATAAGAGTAATAAGTATAGTAATTGTCGTACTATCGATCATATAAGCATAATATGGCTAATAATATGAGTTTGATTGATAATAGTAAGAGTAATAAGTATAGTAATTATCGTTCAATCGATCATATAAGCATAATGTGGCTAATAATATGAGTTAGATTGATAACAGTAAGAGTAACAAGTATAGCAATTGTCGTTCTATCGATAATATAAGCATAATATGGCTAATAATATGAGTTAGATTGATAATAGTAAGAGTAATAAGTATAGTAATTGTCGTTCTATCGATCATATAAGCATAATATGGTTAATAATATGAGTTAGATTGATAATAATAAGAGTAATAAGTATAGTAATTGTCGTTCTATCGATCGTATAAGCATAATATGGCTAATAATATGAGTTAGATTGATAATAATAAGCGTAATAAGTATAGTAATTGTCGTTCTATCGATCATATAAGCATAATATGGCTAATAATATGAGTTAGATTGATAATAATAAGAGTAACAAGTAGAGTAATTGTCGTTCTATCGATAATATAAGCATAATATGGCTAATAATATGAGTTAGATTGATAATAGTAAGAGTAATAAGTATAGTAATTGTCGTTCTATCGATCATATCTGCATAATATGGCTAATAATATGAGTTAGATTGATAATAATAAGCGTAATAAGTATAGTAATTGTCGTTCTATCGATCATATAAGCATAATATGGCTAATAATATGAGTTAGATTGATAATAGTAAGAGTAATATGTATAGTAATTGTCGTTCTATCGATCATATCTGCATAATATGGTTAATAATATGAGTTAGATTGATAATAATAAGAGTAATAAGTATAGTAATTGTCGTTCTATCGATCGTATAAGCATAATATGGCTAATAATATGAGTTAGATTGATAATAACAAGAGTAATAAGTATAGTAATTGTCGTTCTATCGATCGTATAAGCATAATATGGCTAATAATATGAGTTAGATCGATAATAGTAAGAGTAATATGTATAGTATTTGTCGTTCTATCGATCATATCTGCATAATATGGTTAATAATATGAGTTAGATTGATAATAATAAGAGTAATAAGTATAGTAATTGTCGTGCTATCGATCGTATAAGCATAATATGGCTAATAATATGAGTTAGATTGATAATAATAAGAGTAATAAGTATAGTAATTGTCGTTCTATCGATCATATAAGCATAATATGGCTAATAATATGAGTTAGATTGATAATAATAAGAGTAACAAGTATAGTAATTGTCGTTCTATCGATAATATAAGCATAATATGGCTAATAATATGAGTTAGATTGATAATAGTAAGAGTAATAAGTATAGTAATTGTCGTTCTATCGATCATATCTGCATAATATGGAAATAATATGAGTTAGATTGATAATAATAAGAGTAATAGGTATAGTAATTGTCGTACTATCGATCATATAAGCATAATATGGCTAATAATATGAGTTAGATTGATAATAGTAAGAGTAATAAGTATAGTAATTGTCGTTCAATCGATCATATAAGCATAATGTGGCTAATAATATGAGTTAGATTGATAACAGTAAGAGTAACAAGTATAGCAATTGTCGTTCTATCGATAATATAAGCATAATATGGCTAATAATATGAGTTAGATTGATAATAGTAAGAGTAACAAGTATAGTAGTTGTCGTTCTATCGATAATATAAGCATAATATGGCTAATAATATGAGTTAGATTGATAATAGTAAGAGTAATAAGTATAGTAATTGTCGTTCTATCGATCATATCTGCATAATATGGAAATAATATGAGTTAGATTGATAATAATAAGAGTAATAAGTATAGTAATTGTCGTACTATCGATCATATAAGCATAATATGGCTAATAATATGAGTTAGATTGATAATAGTAAGAGTAATAAGTATAGTAATTGTCGTTCAATCGATCATATAAGCATAATGTGGCTAATAATATGAGTTAGATTGATAACAGTAAGAGTAACAAGTATAGCAATTGTCGTTCTGTCGATAATATAAGCATAATATGGCTAATAATATGAGTTAGATTGATAATAGTAAGAGTAATAAGTATAGTAATTGTCGTTCTATCGATCATATAAGCATAATGTGGCTAATAATATGAGTTAGATTGATAACAGTAAGAGTAACAAGTATAGCAATTGTCGTTCTATCGATAATATAAGCATAATATGGCTAATAATATGAGTTAGATTGATAATAGTAAGAGTAATATGTATAGTAATTGTCGTTCTATCGATCATATCTGCATAATATGGTTAATAATATGAGTTAGATTGATAATAATAAGAGTAATAAGTATAGTAATTGTCGTTCTATCGATCGTATAAGCATAATATGGCTAATAATATGAGTTAGATTGATAATAATAAGCGTAATAAGTATAGTAATTGTCGTTCTATCGATCATATAAGCATAATATGGCTAATAATATGAGTTAGATTGATAATAATAAGAGTAACAAGTAGAGTAATTGTCGTTCTATCGATAATATAAGCATAATATGGCTAATAATATGAGTTAGATTGATAATAGTAAGAGTAATAAGTATAGTAATTGTCGTTCTATCGATCATATCTGCATAATATGGAAATAATATGAGTTAGATTGATAATAATAAGAGTAATAAGTATAGCAATTGTCGTACTATCGATCATATAAGCATAATATGGCTAATAATATGAGTTAGATTGATAATAATAAGAGTAACAGGTATAGTAATTGTCGTTCTATCGTTAATATAAGCATAATATGGCTAATAATATGAGTTAGATTGATAATAATAAGAGTAACAACTATAGTAATTGTCCTTCTATCAATAATATAAGCATAATATGGCTAATAATACGAGTTAGATTGATAATAATAAGCGTAACAAGTATAGTAATTGTCCTTCTTTCGATAATATAAGCATAATATGGCCAATAATATGAGTTAGATTGATAATAATAAGAGTAATAAGTATAGTAATTGTCGTTCTATCGATCATATAAGCATAATATGGCTAATAATATGAGTTAGATTGATAATAGTAAGAGTAATAAGTATAGTAATTGTCGTTCTATCGATAATATAAGCATAATATGGCTAATAATATGAGTTAGATTGATAATAGTAAGAGTAATATGTATAGTAATTGTCGTTCTATCGATCATATCTGCATAATATGGTTAATAATATGAGTTAGATTGATAATAATAAGAGTAATAAGTATAGTAATTGTCGTTCTATCGATCGTATAAGCATAATATGGCTAATAATATGAGTTAGATTGATAATAATAAGAGTAATAAGTATAGTAATTGTCGTTCTATCGATCATATAAGCATAATATGGCTAATAATATGAGTTAGATTGATAATAATAAGAGTAACAAGTATAGTAATTGTCGTTCTATCGATAATATAAGCATAATGTGGCTAATAATATGAGTTAGATTGATAATTGTAAGAGTAATAAGTATAGTAATTGTCGTTCTATCGATCATATCTGCATAATATGGAAATAATATGAGTTAGATTGATAATAATAAGAGTAATAAGTATAGTAATTGTCGTACTATCGATCATATAAGCATAATATGGCTAATAATATGAGTTAGATTGATAATAGTAAGAGTAATAAGTATAGTAATTGTCGTTCAATCGATCATATAAGCATAATGTGGCTAATAATATGAGTTAGATTGATAACAGTAAGAGTAACAAGTATAGCAATTGTCGTTCTATCGATAATATATGCATAATATGGCTAATAATAGGAGTTAGATTGATAATAGTAAGAGTAATAAGTATAGTAATTGTCGTTCTATCGATCATATAAGCATAATGTGGCTAATAATATGAGTTAGATTGATAACAGTAAGAGTAACAAGTATAGCAATTGTCGTTCTATCGATAATATAAGCATAATATGGCTAATAATATGAGTTAGATTGATAATAGTAAGAGTAATAAGTATAGTAATTGTCGTTCTATCGATCATATAAGCATAATGTGGCTAATAATATGAGTTAGATTGATAATAGTAAGAGTAATATGTATAGTAATTGTCGTTCTATCGATCATATAAGCATAATATGGCTAATAATATGAGTTAGATTGATAATAGTAAGAGTAATAAGTATAGTAATTGTCGTTCTATCGATAATATAAGCATAATATGGCTAATAATATGAGTTAGATTGATAATAGTAAGAGTAATATGTATAGTAATTGTCGTTCTATCGATCATATCTGCATAATATGGTTAATAATATGAGTTAGATTGATAATAATAAGAGTAATAAGTATAGTAATTGTCGTGCTATCGATCGTATAAGCATAATATGGCTAATAATATGAGTTAGATTGATAATAATAAGAGTAATAAGTATAGTAATTGTCGTTCTATCGATCATATAAGCAGAATATGCCTAATAATATGAGTTAGATTGATAATAATAAGAGTAACAAGTATAGTAATTGTCGTTCTATCGATAATATAAGCATAATATGGCTAATAATATGAGTTAGATTGATAATAGTAAGAGTAATAAGTATAGTAATTGTCGTTCTATCGATCATATCTGCATAATATGGAAATAATATGAGTTAGATTGATAATAATAAGAGTAATGAGTATAGTAATTGTCGTCCTATCGATCATATCCACATAATATGGCCAATAATATGAGTTAGATTGATAATAGTAAGAGTAATAAGTATAGTAATTGTCGTTCAATCGATCATATAAGCATAATGTGGCTAATAATATGAGTTAGATTGATAACAGTAAGAGTAACAAGTATAGCAATTGTCGTTCTATCGATAATATAAGCATAATATGGCTAATAATATGAGTTAGATTGATAATAGTAAGAGTAATAAGTATAGTAATTGTCGTTCTATCGATCATATCTGCATAATATGGCTAATAATATGAGTTAGATTGATAATAATAAGCGTAATAAGTGTAGTAATTGTCGTTCTATCGATCATATCTGCATAATATGGTTAATAATATGAGTTAGATTGATAATAATAAGAGTAATAAGTATAGTAATTGTCGTTCTATCGATCATATAAGCATAATATGGCTAATAATATGAGTTAGATTGATAATAGTAAGAGTAATAAGTATAGTAATTGTCGTTCTATCGATCATATAAGCATAATGTGGCTAATAATTTGAGTTAGATTGATAATAATAAGAGTAACAAGTATAGTAATTGTCGTTCTATCGATAATATAAGCATAATATGGCTAATAATATGAGTTAGATTGATAATAGTAAGAGTAATAAGTATAGTAATTGTCGTTCTATCGATCATATCTGCATAATATGGAAATAATATGAGTTAGATTGATAATAATAAGAGTAATAGGTATAGTAATTGTCGTACTATCGATCATATAAGCATAATATGGCTAATAATATGAGTTAGATTGATAATAGTAAGAGTAATAAGTATAGTAATTGTCGTTCAATCGATCATATAAGCATAATGTGGCTAATAATATGAGTTAGATTGATAACAGTAAGAGTAACAAGTATAGCAATTGTCGTTCTATCGATAATATAAGCATAATATGGCTAATAATATGAGTTAGATTGATAATAGTAAGAGTAATAAGTATAGTAATTGTCGTTCTATCGATCATATAAGCATAATGTGGCTAATAATATGAGTTAGATTGATAACAGTAAGAGTAACAAGTATAGCAATTGTCGTTCTATCGATAATATAAGCATAATATGGCTAATAATATGAGTTAGATTGATAATAGTAAGAGTAATATGTATAGTAATTGTCGTTCTATCGATCATATCTGCATAATATGGTTAATAATATGAGTTAGATTGATAATAATAAGAGTAATAAGTATAGTAATTGTCGTTCTATCGATCGTATAAGCATAATATGGCTAATAATATGAGTTAGATTGATAATAATAAGCGTAATAAGTATAGTAATTGTCGTTCTATCGATCATATAAGCATAATATGGCTAATAATATGAGTTAGATTGATAATAATAAGAGTAACAAGTAGAGTAATTGTCGTTCTATCGATAATATAAGCATAATATGGCTAATAATATGAGTTAGATTGATAATAGTAAGAGTAATAAGTATAGTAATTGTCGTTCTATCGATCATATCTGCATAATATGGAAATAATATGAGTTAGATTGATAATAATAAGAGTAATAAGTATAGCAATTGTCGTACTATCGATCATATAAGCATAATATGGCTAATAATATGAGTTAGATTGATAATAATAAGAGTAACAGGTATAGTAATTGTCGTTCTATCGTTAATATAAGCATAATATGGCTAATAATATGAGTTAGATTGATAATAATAAGAGTAACAACTATAGTAATTGTCCTTCTATCAATAATATAAGCATAATATGGCTAATAATACGAGTTAGATTGATAATAATAAGCGTAACAAGTATAGTAATTGTCCTTCTTTCGATAATATAAGCATAATATGGCCAATAATATGAGTTAGATTGATAATAATAAGAGTAATAAGTATAGTAATTGTCGTTCTATCGATCATATAAGCATAATATGGCTAATAATATGAGTTAGATTGATAATAGTAAGAGTAATAAGTATAGTAATTGTCGTTCTATCGATAATATAAGCATAATATGGCTAATAATATGAGTTAGATTGATAATAGTAAGAGTAATATGTATAGTAATTGTCGTTCTATCGATCATATCTGCATAATATGGTTAATAATATGAGTTAGATTGATAATAATAAGAGTAATAAGTATAGTAATTGTCGTTCTATCGATCGTATAAGCATAATATGGCTAATAATATGAGTTAGATTGATAATAATAAGAGTAATAAGTATAGTAATTGTCGTTCTATCGATCATATAAGCATAATATGGCTAATAATATGAGTTAGATTGATAATAATAAGAGTAACAAGTATAGTAATTGTCGTTCTATCGATAATATAAGCATAATGTGGCTAATAATATGAGTTAGATTGATAATTGTAAGAGTAATAAGTATAGTAATTGTCGTTCTATCGATCATATCTGCATAATATGGAAATAATATGAGTTAGATTGATAATAATAAGAGTAATAAGTATAGTAATTGTCGTACTATCGATCATATAAGCATAATATGGCTAATAATATGAGTTAGATTGATAATAGTAAGAGTAATAAGTATAGTAATTGTCGTTCAATCGATCATATAAGCATAATGTGGCTAATAATATGAGTTAGATTGATAACAGTAAGAGTAACAAGTATAGCAATTGTCGTTCTATCGATAATATATGCATA
Source organism: Megachile rotundata (assembly GCF_050947335.1). Taxonomy (NCBI): domain Eukaryota; kingdom Metazoa; phylum Arthropoda; class Insecta; order Hymenoptera; family Megachilidae; genus Megachile; species Megachile rotundata. Next base: position 13,340 of record NW_027474249.1, on the reverse strand, counting down.
ATATGGCTAATAATAGGAGTTAGATTGATAATAGTAAGAGTAATAAGTATAGTAATTGTCGTTCTATCGATCATATAAGCATAATGTGGCTAATAATATGAGTTAGATTGATAACAGTAAGAGTAACAAGTATAGCAATTGTCGTTCTATCGATAATATAAGCATAATATGGCTAATAATATGAGTTAGATTGATAATAGTAAGAGTAATAAGTATAGTAATTGTCGTTCTATCGATCATATAAGCATAATGTGGCTAATAATATGAGTTAGATTGATAATAGTAAGAGTAATATGTATAGTAATTGTCGTTCTATCGATCATATAAGCATAATATGGCTAATAATATGAGTTAGATTGATAATAGTAAGAGTAATAAGTATAGTAATTGTCGTTCTATCGATAATATAAGCATAATATGGCTAATAATATGAGTTAGATTGATAATAGTAAGAGTAATATGTATAGTAATTGTCGTTCTATCGATCATATCTGCATAATATGGTTAATAATATGAGTTAGATTGATAATAATAAGAGTAATAAGTATAGTAATTGTCGTGCTATCGATCGTATAAGCATAATATGGCTAATAATATGAGTTAGATTGATAATAATAAGAGTAATAAGTATAGTAATTGTCGTTCTATCGATCATATAAGCAGAATATGCCTAATAATATGAGTTAGATTGATAATAATAAGAGTAACAAGTATAGTAATTGTCGTTCTATCGATAATATAAGCATAATATGGCTAATAATATGAGTTAGATTGATAATAGTAAGAGTAATAAGTATAGTAATTGTCGTTCTATCGATCATATCTGCATAATATGGAAATAATATGAGTTAGATTGATAATAATAAGAGTAATGAGTATAGTAATTGTCGTCCTATCGATCATATCCACATAATATGGCCAATAATATGAGTTAGATTGATAATAGTAAGAGTAATAAGTATAGTAATTGTCGTTCAATCGATCATATAAGCATAATGTGGCTAATAATATGAGTTAGATTGATAACAGTAAGAGTAACAAGTATAGCAATTGTCGTTCTATCGATAATATAAGCATAATATGGCTAATAATATGAGTTAGATTGATAATAGTAAGAGTAATAAGTATAGTAATTGTCGTTCTATCGATCATATCTGCATAATATGGCTAATAATATGAGTTAGATTGATAATAATAAGCGTAATAAGTGTAGTAATTGTCGTTCTATCGATCATATCTGCATAATATGGTTAATAATATGAGTTAGATTGATAATAATAAGAGTAATAAGTATAGTAATTGTCGTTCTATCGATCATATAAGCATAATATGGCTAATAATATGAGTTAGATTGATAATAGTAAGAGTAATAAGTATAGTAATTGTCGTTCTATCGATCATATAAGCATAATGTGGCTAATAATATGAGTTAGATTGATAATAATAAGAGTAACAAGTATAGTAATTGTCGTTCTATCGATAATATAAGCATAATATGGCTAATAATATGAGTTAGATTGATAATAGTAAGAGTAATAAGTATAGTAATTGTCGTTCTATCGATCATATCTGCATAATATGGAAATAATATGAGTTAGATTGATAATAATAAGAGTAATAGGTATAGTAATTGTCGTACTATCGATCATATAAGCATAATATGGCTAATAATATGAGTTAGATTGATAATAGTAAGAGTAATAAGTATAGTAATTGTCGTTCAATCGATCATATAAGCATAATGTGGCTAATAATATGAGTTAGATTGATAACAGTAAGAGTAACAAGTATAGCAATTGTCGTTCTATCGATAATATAAGCATAATATGGCTAATAATATGAGTTAGATTGATAATAGTAAGAGTAATAAGTATAGTAATTGTCGTTCTATCGATCATATAAGCATAATGTGGCTAATAATATGAGTTAGATTGATAACAGTAAGAGTAACAAGTATAGCAATTGTCGATCTATCGATAATATAAGCATAATATGGCTAATAATATGAGTTAGATTGATAATAGTAAGAGTAATATGTATAGTAATTGTCGTTCTATCGATCATATCTGCATAATATGGTTAATAATATGAGTTAGATTGATAATAATAAGAGTAATAAGTATAGTAATTGTCGTTCTATCGATCGTATAAGCATAATATGGCTAATAATATGAGTTAGATTGATAATAACAAGAGTAATAAGTATAGTAATTGTCGTTCTATCGATCATATAAGCATAATATGGCTAATAATATGAGTTAGATTGATAATAATAAGAGTAACAAGTATAGTAGTTGTCGTTCTATCGATAATATAAGCATAATATGGCTAATAATATGAGTTAGATTGATAATAGTAAGAGTAATAAGTATAGTAATTGTCGTTCTATCGATCATATCTGCATAATATGGAAATAATATGAGTTAGATTGATAATAATAAGAGTAATAAGTATAGTAATTGTCGTACTATCGATCATATAAGCATAATATGGCTAATAATATGAGTTAGATTGATAATAGTAAGAGTAATAAGTATAGTAATTGTCGTTCAATCGATCATATAAGCATAATGTGGCTAATAATATGAGTTAGATTGATAACAGTAAGAGTAACAAGTATAGCAATTGTCGTTCTATCGATAATATAAGCATAATATGGCTAATAATATGAGTTAGATTGATAATAGTAAGAGTAATAAGTATAGTAATTGTCGTTCTATCGATCATATAAGCATAATGTGGCTAATAATATGAGTTAGATTGATAACAGTAAGAGTAACAAGTATAGCAATTGTCGTTCTATCGATAATATAAGCATAATATGGCTAATAATATGAGTTAGATTGATAATAGTAAGAGTAATATGTATAGTAATTGTCGTTCTATCGATCATATCTGCATAATATGGTTAATAATATGAGTTAGATTGATAATAATAAGAGTAATAAGTATAGTAATTGTCGTTCTATCGATCGTATAAGCATAATATGGCTAATAATATGAGTTAGATTGATAATAATAAGCGTAATAAGTATAGTAATTGTCGTTCTATCGATCATATAAGCATAATATGGCTAATAATATGAGTTAGATTGATAATAATAAGAGTAACAAGTAGAGTAATTGTCGTTCTATCGATAATATAAGCATAATATGGCTAATAATATGAGTTAGATTGATAATAGTAAGAGTAATAAGTATAGTAATTGTCGTTCTATCGATCATATCTGCATAATATGGAAATAATATGAGTTAGATTGATAATAATAAGAGTAATAAGTATAGCAATTGTCGTACTATCGATCATATAAGCATAATATGGCTAATAATATGAGTTAGATTGATAATAATAAGAGTAACAGGTATAGTAATTGTCGTTCTATCGATAATATAAGCATAATATGGCTAATAATATGAGTTAGATTGATAATAATAAGAGTAACAACTATAGTAATTGTCCTTCTATCAATAATATAAGCATAATATGGCTAATAATACGAGTTAGATTGATAATAATAAGCGTAACAAGTATAGTAATTGTCCTTCTTTCGATAATATAAGCATAATATGGCCAATAATATGAGTTAGATTGATAATAATAAGAGTAATAAGTATAGTAATTGTCGTTCTATCGATCATATAAGCATAATATGGCTAATAATATGAGTTAGATTGATAATAGTAAGAGTAATAAGTATAGTAATTGTCGTTCTATCGATAATATAAGCATAATATGGCTAATAATATGAGTTAGATTGATAATAGTAAGAGTAATATGTATAGTAATTGTCGTTCTATCGATCATATCTGCATAATATGGTTAATAATATGAGTTAGATTGATAATAATAAGAGTAATAAGTATAGTAATTGTCGTTCTATCGATCGTATAAGCATAATATGGCTAATAATATGAGTTAGATTGATAATAATAAGAGTAATAAGTATAGTAATTGTCGTTCTATCGATCATATAAGCATAATATGGCTAATAATATGAGTTAGATTGATAATAATAAGAGTAACAAGTATAGTAATTGTCGTTCTATCGATAATATAAGCATAATGTGGCTAATAATATGAGTTAGATTGATAATAGTAAGAGTAATAAGTATAGTAATTGTCGTTCTATCGATCATATCTGCATAATATGGAAATAATATGAGTTAGATTGATAATAATAAGAGTAATAAGTATAGTAATTGTCGTACTATCGATCATATAAGCATAATATGGCTAATAATATGAGTTAGATTGATAATAGTAAGAGTAATAAGTATAGTAATTGTCGTTCAATCGATCATATAAGCATAATGTGGCTAATAATATGAGTTAGATTGATAACAGTAAGAGTAACAAGTATAGCAATTGTCGTTCTATCGATAATATATGCATAATATGGCTAATAATAGGAGTTAGATTGATAATAGTAAGAGTAATAAGTATAGTAATTGTCGTTCTATCGATCATATAAGCATAATGTGGCTAATAATATGAGTTAGATTGATAACAGTAAGAGTAACAAGTATAGCAATTGTCGTTCTATCGATAATATAAGCATAATATGGCTAATAATATGAGTTAGATTGATAATAGTAAGAGTAATATGTATAGTAATTGTCGTTCTATCGATCATATCTGCATAATATGGTTAATAATATGAGTTAGATTGATAATAATAAGAGTAATAAGTATAGTAATTGTCGTTCTATCGATCGTATAAGCATAATATCGCTAATAATATGAGTTAGATTGATAATAACAAGAGTAATAAGTATAGTAATTGTCGTTCTATCGATCATATAAGCATAATATGGCTAATAATATGAGTTAGATTGATAATAATAAGAGTAACAAGTATAGTAGTTGTCGTTCTATCGATAATATAAGCATAATATGGCTAATAATATGAGTTAGATTGATAATAGTAAGAGTAATAAGTATAGTAATTGTCGTTCTATCGATCATATCTGCATAATATGGAAATAATATGAGTTAGATTGATAATAATAAGAGTAATAAGTATAGTAATTGTCGTACTATCGATCATATAAGCATAATATGGCTAATAATATGAGTTAGATTGATAATAGTAAGAGTAATAAGTATAGTAATTGTCGTTCAATCGATCATATAAGCATAATGTGGCTAATAATATGAGTTAGATTGATAACAGTAAGAGTAACAAGTATAGCAATTGTCGTTCTATCGATAATATAAGCATAATATGGCTAATAATATGAGTTAGATTGATAATAGTAAGAGTAATAAGTATAGTAATTGTCGTTCTATCGATCATATAAGCATAATGTGGCTAATAATATGAGTTAGATTGATAACAGTAAGAGTAACAAGTATAGCAATTGTCGTTCTATCGATAATATAAGCATAATATGGCTAATAATATGAGTTAGATTGATAATAGTAAGAGTAATATGTATAGTAATTGTCGTTCTATCGATCATATCTGCATAATATGGTTAATAATATGAGTTAGATTGATAATAATAAGAGTAATAAGTATAGTAATTGTCGTTCTATCGATCGTATAAGCATAATATGGCTAATAATATGAGTTAGATTGATAATAATAAGCGTAATAAGTATAGTAATTGTCGTTCTATCGATCATATAAGCATAATATGGCTAATAATATGAGTTAGATTGATAATAATAAGAGTAACAAGTAGAGTAATTGTCGTTCTATCGATAATATAAGCATAATATGGCTAATAATATGAGTTAGATTGATAATAGTAAGAGTAATAAGTATAGTAATTGTCGTTCTATCGATCATATCTGCATAATATGGAAATAATATGAGTTAGATTGATAATAATAAGAGTAATAAGTATAGCAATTGTCGTACTATCGATCATATAAGCATAATATGGCTAATAATATGAGTTAGATTGATAATAATAAGAGTAACAGGTATAGTAATTGTCGTTCTATCGATAATATAAGCATAATATGGCTAATAATATGAGTTAGATTGATAATAATAAGAGTAACAACTATAGTAATTGTCCTTCTATCAATAATATAAGCATAATATGGCTAATAATACGAGTTAGATTGATAATAATAAGCGTAACAAGTATAGTAATTGTCCTTCTTTCGATAATATAAGCATAATATGGCCAATAATATGAGTTAGATTGATAATAATAAGAGTAATAAGTATAGTAATTGTCGTTCTATCGATCATATAAGCATAATATGGCTAATAATATGAGTTAGATTGATAATAGTAAGAGTAATAAGTATAGTAATTGTCGTTCTATCGATAATATAAGCATAATATGGCTAATAATATGAGTTAGATTGATAATAGTAAGAGTAATATGTATAGTAATTGTCGTTCTATCGATCATATCTGCATAATATGGTTAATAATATGAGTTAGATTGATAATAATAAGAGTAATAAGTATAGTAATTGTCGTTCTATCGATCGTATAAGCATAATATGGCTAATAATATGAGTTAGATTGATAATAATAAGAGTAATAAGTATAGTAATTGTCGTTCTATCGATCATATAAGCATAATATGGCTAATAATATGAGTTAGATTGATAATAATAAGAGTAACAAGTATAGTAATTGTCGTTCTATCGATAATATAAGCATAATGTGGCTAATAATATGAGTTAGATTGATAATAGTAAGAGTAATAAGTATAGCAATTGTCGTACTATCGATCATATAAGCATAATATGGCTAATAATATGAGTTAGATTGATAATAATAAGAGTAACAGGTATAGTAATTGTCGTTCTATCGATAATATAAGCATAATATGGCTAATAATATGAGTTAGATTGATAATAATAAGAGTAACAACTATAGTAATTGTCCTTCTATCAATAATATAAGCATAATATGGCTAATAATACGAGTTAGATTGATAATAATAAGCGTAACAAGTATAGTAATTGTCCTTCTTTCGATAATATAAGCATAATATGGCCAATAATATGAGTTAGATTGATAATAATAAGAGTAATAAGTATAGTAATTGTCGTTCTATCGATCATATAAGCATAATATGGCTAATAATATGAGTTAGATTGATAATAGTAAGAGTAATAAGTATAGTAATTGTCGTTCTATCGATAATATAAGCATAATATGGCTAATAATATGAGTTAGATTGATAATAGTAAGAGTAATATGTATAGTAATTGTCGTTCTATCGATCATATCTGCATAATATGGTTAATAATATGAGTTAGATTGATAATAATAAGAGTAATAAGTATAGTAATTGTCGTTCTATCGATCGTATAAGCATAATATGGCTAATAATATGAGTTAGATTGATAATAATAAGAGTAATAAGTATAGTAATTGTCGTTCTATCGATCATATAAGCATAATATGGCTAATAATATGAGTTAGATTGATAATAATAAGAGTAACAAGTATAGTAATTGTCGTTCTATCGATAATATAAGCATAATGTGGCTAATAATATGAGTTAGATTGATAATAGTAAGAGTAATAAGTATAGTAATTGTCGTTCTATCGATCATATCTGCATAATATGGAAATAATATGAGTTAGATTGATAATAATAAGAGTAATAAGTATAGTAATTGTCGTACTATCGATCATATAAGCATAATATGGCGAATAATATGAGTTAGATTGATAATAGTAAGAGTAATAAGTATAGTAATTGTCGTTCAATCGATCATATAAGCATAATGTGGCTAATAATATGAGTTAGATTGATAACAGTAAGAGTAACAAGTATAGCAATTGTCGTTCTATCGATAATATATGCATAATATGGCTAATAATAGGAGTTAGATTGATAATAGTAAGAGTAATAAGTATAGTAATTGTCGTTCTATCGATCATATAAGCATAATGTGGCTAATAATATGAGTTAGATTGATAACAGTAAGAGTAACAAGTATAGCAATTGTCGTTCTATCGATAATATAAGCATAATATGGCTAATAATATGAGTTAGATTGATAATAGTAAGAGTAATATGTATAGTAATTGTCGTTCTATCGATCATATCTGCATAATATGGTTAATAATATGAGTTAGATTGATAATAATAAGAGTAATAAGTATAGTAATTGTCGTTCTATCGATCGTATAAGCATAATATCGCTAATAATATGAGTTAGATTGATAATAACAAGAGTAATAAGTATAGTAATTGTCGTTCTATCGATCATATAAGCATTATATGGCTAATAATATGAGTTAGATTGATAATAATAAGAGTAACAAGTATAGTAGTTGTCGTTCTATCGATAATATAAGCATAATATGGCTAATAATATGAGTTAGATTGATAATAGTAAGAGTAATAAGTATAGTAATTGTCGTTCTATCGATCATATCTGCATAATATGGAAATAATATGAGTTAGATTGATAATAATAAGAGTAATAAGTATAGTAATTGTCGTACTATCGATCATATAAGCATAATATGGCTAATAATATGAGTTAGATTGATAATAGTAAGAGTAATAAGTATAGTAATTGTCGTTCAATCGATCATATAAGCATAATGTGGCTAATAATATGAGTTAGATTGATAACAGTAAGAGTAACAAGTATAGCAATTGTCGTTCTATCGATAATATAAGCATAATATGGCTAATAATATGAGTTAGATTGATAATAGTAAGAGTAATAAGTATAGTAATTGTCGTTCAATCGATCATATAAGCATAATGTGGCTAATAATATGAGTTAGATTGATAACAGTAAGAGTAACAAGTATAGCAATTGTCGTTCTATCGATAATATAAGCATAATATGGCTAATAATATGAGTTAGATTGATAATAGTAAGAGTAATAAGTATAGTAATTGTCGTTCTATCGATCATATAAGCATAATGTGGCTAATAATATGAGTTAGATTGATAACAGTAAGAGTAACAAGTATAGCAATTGTCGTTCTATCGATAATATAAGCATAATATGGCTAATAATATGAGTTAGATTGATAATAGTAAGAGTAATATGTATAGTAATTGTCGTTCTATCGATCATATCTGCATAATATGGTTAATAATATGAGTTAGATTGATAATAATAAGAGTAACAAGTAGAGTAATTGTCGTTCTATCGATAATATAAGCATAATATGGCTAATAATATGAGTTAGATTGATAATAGTAAGAGTAATAAGTATAGTAATTGTCGTTCTATCGATCATATCTGCATAATATGGAAATAATATGAGTTAGATTGATAATAATAAGAGTAATAAGTATAGCAATTGTCGTACTATCGATCATATAAGCATAATATGGCTAATAATATGAGTTAGATTGATAATAATAAGAGTAACAGGTATAGTAATTGTCGTTCTATCGATAATATAAGCATAATATGGCTAATAATATGAGTTAGATTGATAATAATAAGAGTAACAACTATAGTAATTGTCCTTCTATCATTAATATAAGCATAATATGGCTAATAATACGAGTTAGATTGATAATAATAAGCGTAACAAGTATAGTAATTGTCCTTCTTTCGATAATATAAGCATAATATGGCCAATAATATGAGTTAGATTGATAATAATAAGAGTAATAAGTATAGTAATTGTCGTTCTATCGATCATATAAGCATAATATGGCTAATAATATGAGTTAGATTGATAATAGTAAGAGTAATAAGTATAGTAATTGTCGGTCTATCGATAATATAAGCATAATATGGCTAATAATATGTGTTAGCTTGATAATAGTAAGAGTAATATGTATAGTAATTGTCGTTCTATCGATCATATCTGCATAATATGGTTAATAATATGAGTTAGATTGATAATAATAAGAGTAATAAGTATAGTAATTGTCGTTCTATCGATCGTATAAGCATAATATGGCTAATAATATGAGTTAGATTGATAATAATAAGAGTAATAAGTATAGTAATTGTCGTTCTATCGATCATATAAGCATAATATGGCTAATAATATGAGTTAGATTGATAATAATAAGAGTAACAAGTATAGTAATTGTCGTTCTATCGATAATATAAGCATAATGTGGCTAATAATATGAGTTAGATTGATAATAGTAAGAGTAATAAGTATAGTAATTGTCGTTCTATCGATCATATCTGCATAATATGGAAATAATATGAGTTAGATTGATAATAATAAGAGTAATAAGTATAGTAATTGTCGTACTATCGATCATATAAGCATAATATGGCTAATAATATGAGTTAGATTGATAATAGTAAGAGTAATAAGTATAGTAATTGTCGTTCAATCGATCATATAAGCATAATGTGGCTAATAATATGAGTTAGATTGATAACAGTAAGAGTAACAAGTATAGCAATTGTCGTTCTATCGATAATATATGCATAATATGGCTAATAATAGGAGTTAGATTGATAATAGTAAGAGTAATAAGTATAGTAATTGTCGTTCTATCGATCATATAAGCATAATGTGGCTAATAATATGAGTTAGATTGATAACAGTAAGAGTAACAAGTATAGCAATTGTCGTTCTATCGATAATATAAGCATAATATGGCTAATAATATGAGTTAGATTGATAATAGTAAGAGTAATATGTATAGTAATTGTCGTTCTATCGATCATATCTGCATAATATGGTTAATAATATGAGTTAGATTGATAATAATAAGAGTAATAAGTATAGTAATTGTCGTTCTATCGATCGTATAAGCATAATATCGCTAATAATATGAGTTAGATTGATAATAACAAGAGTAATAAGTATAGTAATTGTCGTTCTATCGATCATATAAGCATAATATGGCTAATAATATGAGTTAGATTGATAATAATAAGAGTAACAAGTAGAGTAATTGTCGTTCTATCGATAATATAAGCATAATATGGCTAATAATATGAGTTAGATTGATAATAGTAAGAGTAATAAGTATAGTAATTGTCGTTCTATCGATCATATCTGCATAATATGGAAATAATATGAGTTAGATTGATAATAATAAGAGTAATAAGTATAGCAATTGTCGTACTATCGATCATATAAGCATAATATGGCTAATAATATGAGTTAGATTGATAATAATAAGAGTAACAGGTATAGTAATTGTCGTTCTATCGATAATATAAGCATAATATGGCTAATAATATGAGTTAGATTGATAATAATAAGAGTAACAACTATAGTAATTGTCCTTCTATCAATAATATAAGCATAATATGGCTAATAATACGAGTTAGATTGATAATAATAAGCGTAACAAGTATAGTAATTGTCCTTCTTTCGATAATATAAGCATAATATGGCCAATAATATGAGTTAGATTGATAATAATAAGAGTAATAAGTATAGTAATTGTCGTTCTATCGATCATATAAGCATAATATGGCTAATAATATGAGTTAGATTGATAATAGTAAGAGTAATAAGTATAGTAATTGTCGTTCTATCGATAATATAAGCATAATATGGCTAATAATATGAGTTAGATTGATAATAGTAAGAGTAATATGTATAGTAATTGTCGTTCTATCGATCATATCTGCATAATATGGTTAATAATATGAGTTAGATTGATAATAATAAGAGTAATAAGTATAGTAATTGTCGTTCTATCGATCGTATAAGCATAATATGGCTAATAATATGAGTTAGATTGATAATAATAAGAGTAATAAGCTATAGTAATTGTCGTTCTATCGATCATATAAGCATAATATGGCTAATAATATGAGTTAGATTGATAATAATAAGAGTAACAAGTATAGTAATTGTCGTTCTATCGATAATATAAGCATAATGTGGCTAATAATATGAGTTAGATTGATAATAGTAAGAGTAATAAGTATAGTAATTGTCGTTCTATCGATCATATCTGCATAATATGGAAATAATATGAGTTAGATTGATAATAATAAGAGTAATAAGTATAGTAATTGTCGTTACTATCGATCATATAAGCATAATATGGCGAATAATATGAGTTAGATTGATAATAGTAAGAGTAATAAGTATAGTAATTGTCGTTCAATCGATCATATAAGCATAATGTGGCTAATAATATGAGTTAGATTGATAACAGTAAGAGTAACAAGTATAGCAATTGTCGTTCTATCGATAATATATGCATAATATGGCTAATAATAGGAGTTAGATTGATAATAGTAAGAGTAATAAGTATAGTAATTGTCGTTCTATCGATCATATAAGCATAATGTGGCTAATAATATGAGTTAGATTGATAACAGTAAGAGTAACAAGTATAGCAATTGTCGTTCTATCGATAATATAAGCATAATATGGCTAATAATATGAGTTAGATTGATAATAGTAATAGTAATATGTATAAGTAATTGTCGTTCTATCGATCATATCTGCATAATATGTGTTAATAATATGAGTTAGATTGATAATAATAAGAGTAATAAGTATAGTAATTGTCGTTCTATCGATCGTATAAAGCATAATATCGCTAATAATATGAGTTAGATTGATAATAACAAGAGTAATAAGTATAGTAATTGTCGTTCTATCGATCATATAAGCTATATATGGCTAATAATATGAGTTAGATTGATAATAATAAGAGTAACAAGTATAGTAGTTGTCGTTCTATCGATAATATAAGCATAATATGGCTAATAATATGAGTTAGATTGATAATAGTAAGAGTAATAAGTATAGTAATTGTCGTTCTATCGATCATATCTGCATAATATGGAAATAATATGAGTTAGATTGATAATAATAAGAGTAATAAGTATAGTAATTGTCGTACTATCGATCATATAAGCATAATATGGCTAATAATATGAGTTAGATTGATAATAGTAAGAGTAATAAGTATAGTAATTGTCGTTCAATCGATCATATAAGCATAATGTGGCTAATAATATGAGTTAGATTGATAATAATAAGAGTAACAAGTATAGTAATTGTCGTTCTATCGATAATATAAGCATAATGTGGCTAATAATATGAGTTAGATTGATAATAGTAAGAGTAATAAGTATAGTAATTGTCGTTCTATCGATCATATCTGCATAATATGGAAATAATATGAGTTAGATTGATAATAATAAGAGTAATAAGTATAGTAATTGTCGTACTATCGATCATATAAGCATAATATGGCTAATAATATGAGTTAGATTGATAATAGTAAGAGTAATAAGTATAGTAATTGTCGTTCAATCGATCATATAAGCATAATGTGGCTAATAATATGAGTTAGATTGATAACAGTAAGAGTAACAAGTATAGCAATTGTCGTTCTATCGATAATATATGCATAATATGGCTAATAATAGGAGTTAGATTGATAATAGTAAGAGTAATAAGTATAGTAATTGTCGTTCTATCGA
>NW_027474248.1:0-63149 GCF_050947335.1 Megachile rotundata | reverse complement strand
AACAATAAGAGTAATGAGTATAGTAATTGTCGTTCTATCGATCATATAAGCATAATATGGCTAATAATATGAGTTAGATTGATAACAATAAGAGTAATGAGTATAGTAATTGTCGTTCTATCGATCACATAAGCATAATATGGCTAATAATACGAGTTAGATTGATAGTAATAACAGTAGTGAGTATAGTAATTGTGGTTCTATCGATCATATAAGCATAATATGGCTAATAATATAAGTTAGATTGATAACAATAAGAGTAATGAGTATAGTAATTGTCGTTCTATCGATCATATAAGCATAATATGGCTAATAATATGAGTTAGATTGATAACAATAAGAGCAATGAGTATAGTAATTGTCGTTCTATCGATCATATAAGCATAATATGGCTAATAGTATGAGTTAGATTGATAATAATAAGAGTAATGAGTATAGTAATTGTCGTTCTATCGATCATATAAGCATAATATGGCTAATAATATGAGTCAGATTGATAATAATAAGAGTAATAAGTATAGTAATTGTCGTTCTATCGATCATATCTGCATAATATGGCTAATAATGTGAGTTAGATTGATAATAATAAGAGTAATGAGTATAGTAGTTGTAGTTCTATCGATCATATCTGCATAATATGGTTAATAATATGAGTTAGATTGATAATAATAAGAGTAATGAGTACAGTAATTGTCGTTCTATCGATCATATAAGCATAATATGGCTAATAATATAAGTTAGATTGATAACAATAAGAGTAATGAGTATAGTAATTGTCGTTCTATCGATCATATAAGCATAATATGGCTAATAATACGAGTTAGATTGATAATAGTGAGTGTAATAAGTATAGTAATTGTTGTTCTGTCGAACATATAAGCATAATACGGCTAATAATATGAGTTAGATTGATAATAATAAGAGAAATAAGTATAGTAATTGTAGTTCTACCGATCATATAAGCATAATATGGCTAATAATATGAGTTAGATTGATAATAATAAGACTAATAAGTATAGTAATTGTCGTTCTATCGATCATATAAGCATAATATGGCTAATAATAGGAGTTAGATTGATAATAATAAGAGTAATAAGTATAGTAATTGTCGTTCTATCGATCATATAAGCATAATATGGCTAATAATATGAGTTAGATTGATAATAATAAGACTAATAAGTATAGTAATTGTCGTTCTATCTATCATATAAGCATAGTATGGCTAATAATATGAGTTAGATTGATAATAATAAGAGTAATAAGTATAGTAATTGTCGTTCTATCGATCACATAAGCATAATATGGCTAATAATACGAGTTAGATTGATAGTAATAACAGTAGTGAGTATAGTAATTGTCGTTCTATCGATCATATAAGCATAATATGGCTAATAATATGAGTTAGATTGATAACAATAAGAGTAATGAGTATAGTAATTGTCGTTCTATCGATCATATAAGCATAATATGGCTAATAATATGAGTTAGATTGATAACAATAAGAGTAATGAGTATAGTAATTGTCGTTCTATCGATCATATAAGCATAATATGGCTAATAATATGAGCTAGATTGATAATAATAAGAGTAATAAGTATAGTAATTATCGTTCTACCGATCATACAAGCATAATATGGTTAATAATATGAGTTAGATTGATAATAGTGAGTGTAATAAGTTTAGTAATTGTTGTTCTGTCGGACATATAAGCATAATACGGCTAATAATATGAGTTAGATTGATAATAATAAGAGTAAAAGTATAGTAATTGTCGTTCTATCGATCATATATGCATAATATGGCTAATAATGTGAGTTAGATTGATAATAATAAGAGTAATGAGTATAGTAGTTGTAGTTCTGTCGATCATATCTGTATAATATGGTTAATAATATGAGTGAGATTGATAATAATAAGAGTAATGAGTACAGTAATTGTCGTTCTATCGATCATATAAGCATAATATGGCTAATAATATGAGTCAGATTGATAATAATAAGAGTAATAAGTATAGTAATTGTCGTTCTATCGATCATATCTGCATAATATGGTTAATAATATGAGTTAGATTGATAACAGTGAGTGTAATAAGTATAGTAATTGTCGTTCTATCAATCATAGAAGCATAATATGGCTAATAATATGTGTTAGATTGATAATAATAAGAGTAAAAAGAATAGTAATTGTCGTTCTATCGATCATATAAGCATAATATGGCTAATAATACGAGTTAGATTGATAATAGTGAGTGTAATAAGTATAGTAATTGTTGTTCTGTCGAACATATAAGCATAATACGGCTAATAATATGAGTTAGATTGATAATAATAAGAGAAATAAGTATAGTAATTGTAGTTCTACCGATCATATAAGCATAATATGGCTAATAATATGAGTTAGATTGATAATAATAAGACTAATAAGTATAGTAATTGTCGTTCTATCGATCATATAAGCATAATATGGCTAATAATAGGAGTTAGATTGATAATAATAAGAGTAAAAAGAATAGTAATTGTCGTTCTATCGATCATATAAGCATAATATGGCTAATAATACGAGTTAGATTGATAATAATAAGTCTAATAAGTATAGTAATTGTCGTTCTATCGATCATATAAGCATAATATGTCTAATAATATGAGTTAGATTGATAATAATAAGAGTAATAAGTATAGTAATTGTCGTTCTATCGATCACATAAGCATAATATGGCTAATAATACGAGTTAGATTGATAGTAATAACAGTAGTGAGTATAGTAATTGTCGTTCTATCGATCATATAAGCATAATATGGCTAATAATACGAGTTAGATTGATAGTAATAACAGTAGTGAGTATAGTAATTGTCGTTCTATCGATCATATAAGCATAATATGGCTAATAATATGAGTTAGATTGATAATAATAAGACTAATAAGTATGGTAATTGTCGTTCTATCGATCATATAAGCATAATATGGCTAATAATAGGAGTTAGATTGATAATAATAAGAGTAAAAAGAATAGTAATTGTCGTTCTATCGATCATATAAGCATAATATGGCTAATAATACGAGTTAGATTGATAATAATAAGTCTAATAAGTATAGTAATTGTCGTTCTATCGATCATATAAGCATAATATGTCTAATAATATGAGTTAGATTGATAATAATAAGAGTAATAAGTATAGTAATTGTCGTTCTATCGATCACATAAGCATAATATGGCTAATAATACGAGTTAGATTGATAGTAATAACAGTAGTGAGTATAGTAATTGTCGTTCTATCGATCATATAAGCATAATATGGCTAATAATACGAGTTAGATTGATAGTAATAACAGTAGTGAGTATAGTAATTGTCGTTCTATCGATCATATAAGCATAATATGGCTAATAATATGTGTTAGATTGATAATAATAAGAGTAAAAAGAATAGTAATTGTCGTTCTATCGATCATATAAGCATAATATGGCTAATAATACGAGTTAGATTGATAATAGTGAGTGTAATAAGTATAGTAATTGTTGTTCTGTCGAACATATAAGCATAATACGGCTAATAATATGAGTTAGATTGATAATAATAAGAGAAATAAGTATAGTAATTGTAGTTCTACCGATCATATAAGCATAATATGGCTAATAATATGAGTTAGATTGATAATAATAAGACTAAAAAGTATAGTAATTGTCGTTCTATCGATCATATAAGCATAATATGGCTAATAATAGGAGTTAGATTGATAATAATAAGAGTAATAAGTATAGTAATTGTCGTTCTATCGATCATATAAGCATAATATGGCTAATAATATGAGTTAGATTGATAATAATAAGACTAATAAGTATAGTAATTGTCGTTCTATCTATCATATAAGCATAGTATGGCTAATAATATGAGTTAGATTGATAATAATAAGAGTAATAAGTATAGTAATTGTCGTTCTATCGATCACATAAGCATAATATGGCTAATAATACGAGTTAGATTGATAGTAATAACAGTAGTGAGTATAGTAATTGTCGTTCTATCGATCATATAAGCATAATATGGCTAATAATATGAGTTAGATTGATAACAATAAGAGTAATGAGTATAGTAATTGTCGTTCTATCGATCATATAAGCATAATATGGCTAATAATATGAGTTAGATTGATAACAATAAGAGTAATGAGTATAGTAATTGTCGTTCTATCGATCATATAAGCATAATATGGCTAATAATATGAGCTAGATTGATAATAATAAGAGTAATAAGTATAGTAATTATCGTTCTACCGATCATACAAGCATAATATGGTTAATAATATGAGTTAGATTGATAATAATAAGACTAATAAGTATGGTAATTGTCGTTCTATCGATCATATAAGCATAATATGGCTAATAATAGGAGTTAGATTGATAATAATAAGAGTAAAAAGAATAGTAATTGTCGTTCTATCGATCATATAAGCATAATATGGCTAATAATACGAGTTAGATTGATAATAATAAGTCTAATAAGTATAGTAATTGTCGTTCTATCGATCATATAAGCATAATATGTCTAATAATATGAGTTAGATTGATAATAATAAGAGTAATAAGTATAGTAATTGTCGTTCTATCGATCACATAAGCATAATATGGCTAATAATACGAGTTAGATTGATAGTAATAACAGTAGTGAGTATAGTAATTGTCGTTCTATCGATCATATAAGCATAATATGGCTAATAATACGAGTTAGATTGATAGTAATAACAGTAGTGAGTATAGTAATTGTCGTTCTATCGATCATATAAGCATAATATGGCTAATAATATGTGTTAGATTGATAATAATAAGAGTAAAAAGAATAGTAATTGTCGTTCTATCGATCATATAAGCATAATATGGCTAATAATACGAGTTAGATTGATAATAGTGAGTGTAATAAGTATAGTAATTGTTGTTCTGTCGAACATATAAGCATAATACGGCTAATAATATGAGTTAGATTGATAATAATAAGAGAAATAAGTATAGTAATTGTAGTTCTACCGATCATATAAGCATAATATGGCTAATAATATGAGTTAGATTGATAATAATAAGACTAAAAAGTATAGTAATTGTCGTTCTATCGATCATATAAGCATAATATGGCTAATAATAGGAGTTAGATTGATAATAATAAGAGTAATAAGTATAGTAATTGTCGTTCTATCGATCATATAAGCATAATATGGCTAATAATATGAGTTAGATTGATAATAATAAGACTAATAAGTATAGTAATTGTCGTTCTATCTATCATATAAGCATAGTATGGCTAATAATATGAGTTAGATTGATAATAATAAGAGTAATAAGTATAGTAATTGTCGTTCTATCGATCACATAAGCATAATATGGCTAATAATACGAGTTAGATTGATAGTAATAACAGTAGTGAGTATAGTAATTGTCGTTCTATCGATCATATAAGCATAATATGGCTAATAATATGAGTTAGATTGATAACAATAAGAGTAATGAGTATAGTAATTGTCGTTCTATCGATCATATAAGCATAATATGGCTAATAATATGAGTTAGATTGATAACAATAAGAGTAATGAGTATAGTAATTGTCGTTCTATCGATCATATAAGCATAATATGGCTAATAATATGAGCTAGATTGATAATAATAAGAGTAATAAGTATAGTAATTATCGTTCTACCGATCATACAAGCATAATATGGTTAATAATATGAGTTAGATTGATAATAGTGAGTGTAATAAGTATAGTAATTGTTGTTCTGTCGGACATATAAGCATAATACGGCTAATAATATGAGTTAGATTGATAATAATAAGAGTAATAAGTATAGTAATTGTCGTTCTATCGATCATATATGCATAATATGGCTAATAATGTGAGTTAGATTGATAATAATAAGAGTAATGAGTATAGTAGTTGTAGTTCTGTCGATCATATCTGTATAATATGGTTAATAATATGAGTGAGATTGATAATAATAAGAGTAATGAGTACAGTAATTGTCGTTCTATCGATCATATAAGCATAATATGGCTAATAATATGAGTCAGATTGATAATAATAAGAGTAATAAGTATAGTAATTGTCGTTCTATCGATCATATCTGCATAATATGGTTAATAATATGAGTTAGATTGATAACAGTGAGTGTAATAAGTATAGTAATTGTCGTTCTATCAATCATAGAAGCATAATATGGCTAATAATATGTGTTAGATTGATAATAATAAGAGTAAAAAGAATAGTAATTGTCGTTCTATCGATCATATAAGCATAATATGGCTAATAATACGAGTTAGATTGATAATAGTGAGTGTAATAAGTATAGTAATTGTTGTTCTGTCGAACATATAAGCATAATACGGCTAATAATATGAGTTAGATTGATAATAATAAGAGAAATAAGTATAGTAATTGTAGTTCTACCGATCATATAAGCATAATATGGCTAATAATATGAGTTAGATTGATAATAATAAGACTAATAAGTATAGTAATTGTCGTTCTATCGATCATATAAGCATAATATGGCTAATAATAGGAGTTAGATTGATAATAATAAGAGTAAAAAGAATAGTAATTGTCGTTCTATCGATCATATAAGCATAATATGGCTAATAATACGAGTTAGATTGATAATAATAAGTCTAATAAGTATAGTAATTGTCGTTCTATCGATCATATAAGCATAATATGTCTAATAATATGAGTTAGATTGATAATAATAAGAGTAATAAGTATAGTAATTGTCGTTCTATCGATCACATAAGCATAATATGGCTAATAATACGAGTTAGATTGATAGTAATAACAGTAGTGAGTATAGTAATTGTCGTTCTATCGATCATATAAGCATAATATGGCTAATAATACGAGTTAGATTGATAGTAATAACAGTAGTGAGTATAGTAATTGTCGTTCTATCGATCATATAAGCATAATATGGCTAATAATATGAGTTAGATTGATAATAATAAGACTAATAAGTATGGTAATTGTCGTTCTATCGATCATATAAGCATAATATGGCTAATAACATGAGTTAGATTGATAATAATAAGAGTAAAAAGTATAGTAATTGTCGTTCTATCGATCATATAAGCATAATATGGCTAATAATATGAGTTAGATTGATAATAATAAGAGTAATGAGTATAGTAATTGTCGTTCTATCAATCATATAAGCATAATATGGCTAATAATATGAGTTAGATTGATAACAATAAGAGCAATGAGTATAGTAATTGTCGTTCTATCGATCATATAAGCATAATATGGCTAATAATATGAGTTAGATTGATAACAATAAGAGCAATGAGTATAGTAATTGTCGTTCTATCGATCATATAAGCATAATATGGCTAATAGTATGAGTTAGATTGATAATAATAAGAGTAATGAGTATAGTAATTGTCGTTCTATCGATCATATAAGCATAATATGGCTAATAATATGAGTCAGATTGATAATAATAAGAGTAATAAGTATAGTAATTGTCGTTCTATCGATCATATCTGCATAATATGGCTAATAATGTGAGTTAGATTGATAATAATAAGAGTAATGAGTATAGTAGTTGTAGTTCTATCGATCATATCTGCATAATATGGTTAATAATATGAGTTAGATTGATAATAATAAGAGTAATGAGTACAGTAATTGTCGTTCTATCGATCATATAAGCATAATATGGCTAATAATATAAGTTAGATTGATAACAATAAGAGTAATGAGTATAGTAATTGTCGTTCTATCGATCATATAAGCATAATATGGCTAATAATATGAGTCAGATTGATAATAATAAGAGTAATAAGTATAGTAATTGTCGTTCTATCGATCATATCTGCATAATATGGTTAATAATATGAGTTAGATTGATAACAGTGAGTGTAATAAGTATAGTAATTGTCGTTCTATCAATCATATAAGCATAATATGGCTATAATATGTGTTAGATTGATAATAATAAGAGTAATGAATATAGTATTTGTAGTTCTATCGATCATATCTGCATAATATGGTTAATAATATGAGTTAGATTGATAATAATAAGAGAAATAAGTATAGTAATTGTTGTTCTACCTATCATATAAGCATAATATGGCTAATAATATGAGTTAGATTGATAATAATAAGACTAATAAGTATTGTAATTGTCGTTCTATCGATCATATAAGCATAATATGGCTAATAATATGAGTTAGATTGATAATAATAAGAGTAAAAAGAAGAGTAATTGTCGTTCTATCGATCATATAAGCATAATATGGCCAATAATACGAGTTAGATTGATAATAATAAGACTAATAAGTATAGTAATTGTCGTTCTATCGATCATACAAGCATAATATGGCTAATAATATGAGTTAGATTGATAATAATAAGACTAATAAGTATAGTAATTGTCGTTCTATCGATCATATAAGCATAATATGGCTAATAATATGAGTTAGATTGATAATAATAAGAGTAATAAGTATAGTAATTGTCGTTCTATCGATCACATAAGCATAATATGGCTAATAATATGTGTTAGATTGATAATAATAAGAGTAATGAGTATAGAAGTTGTAGTTCTATCGATCATATCTGCATAATATGGTTAATAATATGAGTTAGATTGATAACAGTGAGTGTAATAAGTATAGTAATTGTCCTTCTGTCGATCATATAAGCATAATACGGCTAATAATATGAGTTACATTGATAATAATAAGAGTAATAAGTATAGTAATTGTCGTTCTATCGATCATATATGCATAATATGGGTAATAATGTGAGTTAGATTGATAATAATAAGAGTAATGAGTATAGTAGTTGTAGTTCTATCGATCATATCTGCATAATATGGTTAATAATATGAGTTAGATTGATAACAGTGAGTGTAGTAAGTATAGTAATTGTCGTTCTATCAATCATATAAGCATAATATGGCTAATAATATGAGTTAGATTGATAATAATAAGACTAATAAGTATAGTAATTGTCGTTCTATCTATCATATAAGCATAGTATGGCTAATAATATGAGTTAGATTGATAATAATAAGAGTAATAAGTATAGTAATTGTCGTTCTATCGATCACATAAGCATAATATGGCTAATAATACGAGTTAGATTGATAGTAATAACAGTAGTGAGTATAGCAATTGTCGTTCTATCGATCATACAAGCATAATATGGCTAATAATATGAGTTAGATTGATAACAGTAAGAGTAATGAGTATAGTAATTGTCGTTCTATCGATCATATAAGCATAATATGGCTAATAATATGAGTTAGATTGATAATAATAAGAGTAATAAGTATAGTAATTGTCGTTCTATCGATCACATAAGCATAATATGGCTAATAATACGAGTTAAATTGATAGTGATAACAGTAGTGAGTATAGTAATTGTCGTTCTATCGATCATATAAGCATAATATGGCTAATAATATGAGTTAGATTGTTAACAATAAGAGTACTGAGTATAGTAATTGTCGTTCTATCGATCATATAAGCATAATATGGTTAATAATATGAGTTAGATTGATAACAATAAGAGTAATGAGTATAGTAATTGTCGTTCTATCGATCATATAAGCATAATATGGCTAATAATATGAGCTAGATTGATAATAATAAGAGTAATAAGTATAGTAATTATCGTTCTACCGATCATACAAGCATAATATGGTTAATAATATGAGTTAGATTGATAATAGTGAGTGTAATAAGTATAGTAATTGTCGTTCTGTCGATCATATAAGCATAATACGGCTAATAATATGAGTTAGATTGATAATAATAAGAGTAATAAGTACCGTAATTGTCGTTCTATCGATCATATATGCATAATATGGCTAATAATGTGAGTTGGATTGATAATAATAAGAGTAATGAGTATAGTAGTTGTAGTTCTATCGATCATATCTGCATAATATGGTTAATAATATGAGTTAGATTGATAATAATAAGAGTAATGAGTATAGTAATTGTCGTTCTATCGATCATATAAGCATAATATGGCTAATAATATGAGTCAGATTGATAATAATAAGAATAATAAGTATAGTAATTGTCGTTCTATCGATCATGTAAGCATAGTATGGCTAATAACATGAGTTAGATTGATAATAATAAGAGTAATAAGTACAGTAATTGTCGTTCTATCGATCACATAAGCATAATATGGCTAATAATATGAGTTAGATTGATAGTAATAACAGTAGTGAGTATAGTAATTGTCGTTCTACCGATCATACAAGCATAATATGGCTAATCATATGAGTTAGATTGATAATAATAAGAGTAATGAGTATAGTAATTGTCGCTCTATCGATCATATAAGCATAATATGGCTAATAATATGAGTTAGATTGATAATAATAAGACTAATAAGTAAAGTAATTGTCGTTCTATCGATCATATAAGCATAATATGGCTAATAATATGAGTTAGATTGATAACAATAAGAGTAATGAGTATAGTAATTGTCGTTCTATCGATCATATAAGCATAATATGGCTAATAATATGAGTCAGATTGATAACAATAAGAGTAATGAGTGTAGTAATTGTCGTTCTATCGATCATATAAGCATAATATGGCTAATAATATGAGCTAGATTGATAATAATAAGAGTAATAAGTATAGTAATTATCGTTCTACCGATCATACAAGCATAATATGGTTAATAATATGAGTTAGATTGATAATAGTGAGTGTAATAAGTATAGTAATTGTTGTTCTGTCGAACATATAAGCATAATACGGCTAATAATATGAGTTAGATTGATAATAATAAGAGTAATAAGTATAGTAATTGTCGTTCTATCGATCATATATGCATAATATGGCTAATAATGTGAGTTAGATTGATAATAATAAGAGTAATGAGTATAGTAGTTGTAGTTCTATCGATCATATCTGCATAATATGGTTAATAATATGAGTTAGATTGATAATAATAAGAGTAATGAGTATAGTAATTGTCGTTCTATCGATCATATAAGCATAATATGGCTAATAATATGAGTCAGATTGATAATAATAAGAGTAATAAGTATAGTAATTGTCGTTCTATCGATCATATCTGCATAATATGGTTAATAATATGAGTTAGATTGATAACAGTGAGTGTAATAAGTATAGTAATTGTTGTTCTGTCGAACATATAAGCATAATACGGCTAATAATATGAGTTAGATTGATAATAATAAGAGTAATAAGTATAGTAATTGTCGTTCTATCGATCATATAAGCATAATATGGCTAATAATATGAGTTAGATTGATAATAATAAGACTAATAAGTATAGTAATTGTCGTTCTATCTATCATATAAGCATAGTATGGCTAATAATATGAGTTAGATTGATAATAATAAGAGTAATAAGTATAGTAATTGTCGTTCTATCGATCACATAAGCATAATATGGCTAATAATACGAGTTAGATTGATAGTAATAACAGTAGTGAGTATAGCAATTGTCGTTCTATCGATCATACAAGCATAATATGGCTAATAATATGAGTTAGATTGATAACAGTAAGAGTAATGAGTATAGTAATTGTCGTTCTATCGATCATATAAGCATAATATGGCTAATAATATGAGTTAGATTGATAATAATAAGAGTAATAAGTATAGTAATTGTCGTTCTATCGATCACATAAGCATAATATGGCTAATAATACGAGTTAAATTGATAGTAATAACAGTAGTGAGTATAGTAATTGTCGTTCTATCGATCATATAAGCATAATATGGCTAATAATATGAGTTAGATTGTTAACAATAAGAGTAATGAGTATAGTAATTGTCGTTCTATCGATCATATAAGCATAATATGGCTAATAATATGAGTTAGATTGATAACAATAAGAGTAATGAGTATAGTAATTGTCGTTCTATCGATCATATAAGCATAATATGGCTAATAATATGAGCTAGATTGATAATAATAAGAGTAATATGTATAGTAATTATCGTTCTACCGATCATACAAGCATAATATGGTTAATAATATGAGTTAGATTGATAATAGTGAGTGTAATAAGTATAGTAATTGTCGTTCTGTCGATCATATAAGCATAATACGGCTAATAATATGAGTTAGATTGATAATAATAAGAGTAACAAGTACCGTAATTGTCGTTCTATCGATCATATATGCATAATATGGCTAATAATGTGAGTTGGATTGATAATAATAAGAGTAATGAGTATAGTAGTTGTAGTTCTATCGATCATATCTGCATAATATGGCTAATAATATGAGTTAGATTGATAACAATAAGAGTAATGAGTATAGTAATTGTCGTTCTATCGATCATATAAGCATAATATGGCTAATAATATGAGCTAGATTGATAATAATAAGAGTAATAAGTATAGTAATTATCGTTCTACCGATCATACAAGCATAATATGGTTAATAATATGAGTTAGATTGATAATAGTGAGTGTAATAAGTATAGTAATTGTTGTTCTGTCGAACATATAAGCATAATACGGCTAATAATATGAGTTAGATTGATAATAATAAGAGTAATAAGTATAGTAATTGTCGTTCTATCGATCATATAAGCATAATATGGCTAATAATATGAGTTAGATTGATAATAATAAGAGTAATAAGTATAGTAATTGTCGTTCTATCGATCACATAAGCATAATATGGCTAATAATACGAGTTAGATTGATAGTAATAACAGTAGTGAGTATAGTAATTGTCGTTCTATCGATCATGTAAGCATAATATGGCTAATAATATGAGTTAGATTGATAACAATAAGAGTAATAAGTATAGTAATCATCGTCCTACCGATCATACAAGCATAATATGGCTAATCATATGAGTTAGATTGATAATAATAAGAGTAATGAGTATAGTAATTGTCGTTCTATCGATCATATAAGCATAATATGGCTAATCATATGAGTTAGATTGATAATAATAAGAGTAATGAGTATAGTAATTGTCGTTCTATCGATCATATAAGCATAATATGGCTAATAATATGAGTTAGATTGATAATAATAAGACTAATAAGTAAAGTAATTGTCGTTCTATCGATCATATAAGCATAGTATGGCTAATAATATGAGTTAGATTGATAATAATAAGAGTAATAAGTATAGTAATTGTCGTTCTATCGATCACATAAGCATAATATGGCTAATAATACGAGTTAGATTGATAGTAATAACAGTAGTGAGTATAGTAATTGTCGTTCTATCGATCATGTAAGCATAATATGGCTAATAATATGAGTTAGATTGATAACAATAAGAGTAATGAGTATAGTAATTGTCGTTCTATCGATCATATAAGCATAATATGGCTAATAATATGAGTTAGATTGATAACAATAAGAGTAATGAGTATAGTAATTGTCGTTCTATCGATCATATAAGCATAATATGGCTAATAATATGAGCTAGATTGATAATAATAAGAGTAATAAGTATAGTAATTATCGTTCTACCGATCATACAAGCATAATATGGTTAATAATATGAGTTAGATTGATAATAGTGAGTGTAATAAGTATAGTAATTGTTGTTCTGTCGAACATATAAGCATAATACGGCTAATAATATGAGTTAGATTGATAATAATAAGAGTAATAAGTATAGTAATTGTCGTTCTATCGATCATATATGCACAATATGGCTAATAATGTGAGTTAGATTGATAATAAGAAGAGTAATGAGTATAGTAGTTGTAGTTCTATCGATCATATCTGCATAATATGGTTAATAATATGAGTTAGATTGATAATAATAAGAGTAATGAGTATAGTAATTGTCGTTCTATCGATCATATAAGCATAATATGGCTAATAATATGAGTCAGATTGATAATAATAAGAGTAATAAGTATAGTAATTGTCGTTCTATCGATCATATCTGCATAATATGGTTAATAATATGAGTTAGATTGATAACAGTGAGTGTAATAAGTATAGTAATTGTTGTTCTGTCGAACATATAAGCATAATACGGCTAATAATATGAGTTAGATTGATAATAATAAGAGTAATAAGTATAGTAATTGTCGTTCTATCGATCATATAAGCATAATATGGCTAATAATATGAGTTAGATTGATAATAATAAGACTAATAAGTATAGTAATTGTCGTTCTATCTATCATATAAGCATAGTATGGCTAATAATATGAGTTAGATTGATAATAATAAGAGTAATAAGTATAGTAATTGTCGTTCTATCGATCACATAAGCATAATATGGCTAATAATACGAGTTAGATTGATAGTAATAACAGTAGTGAGTATAGTAATTGTCGTTCTATCGATCATATAAGCATAATATGGCTAATAATATGAGTTAGATTGATAACAATAAGAGTAATGAGTATAGTAATTGTCGTTCTATCGATCATATAAGCATAATATGGCTAATAATATGAGTTAGATTGATAACAATAAGAGTAATGAGTATAGTAATTGTCGTTCTATCGATCATATAAGCATAATATGGCTAATAATATGAGCTAGATTGATAATAATAAGAGTAATAAGTATAGTAATTATCGTTCTACCGATCATACAAGCATAATATGGTTAATAATATGAGTTAGATTGATAATAGTGAGTGTAATAAGTATAGTAATTGTTGTTCTGTCGAACATATAAGCATAATACGGCTAATAATATGAGTTAGATTGATAATAATAAGAGTAATAAGTATAGTAATTGTCGTTCTATCGATCATATATGCATAATATGGCTAATAATGTGAGTTAGATTGATAATAATAAGAGTAATGAGTATAGTAGTTGTAGTTCTATCGATCATATCTGCATAATATGGTTAATAATATGAGTGAGATTGATAATAATAAGAGTAATGAGTATAGTAATTGTCGTTCTATCGATCATATAAGCATAATATGGCTAATAATATGAGTCAGATTGATAATAATAAGAGTAATAAGTATAGTAATTGTCGTTCTATCGATCATATCTGCATAATATGGTTAATAATATGAGTTAGATTGATAACAGTGAGTGTAATAAGTATAGTAATTGTCGTTCTATCAATCATAGAAGCATAATATGGCTAATAATATGTGTTAGATTGATAATAATAAGAGTAAAAAGAATAGTAATTGTCGTTCTATCGATCATATAAGCATAATATGGCTAATAATACGAGTTAGATTGATAATAGTGAGTGTAATAAGTATAGTAATTGTTGTTCTGTCGAACATATAAGCATAATACGGCTAATAATATGAGTTAGTTTGATAATAATAAGAGAAATAAGTATAGTAATTGTAGTTCTACCGATCATATAAGCATAATATGGCTAATAATATGAGTTAGATTGATAATAATAAGACTAATAAGTATAGTAATTGTCGTTCTATCTATCATATAAGCATAGTATGGCTAATAATATGAGTTAGATTGATAATAATAAGAGTAATAAGTATAGTAATTGTCGTTCTATCGATCACATAAGCATAATATGGCTAATAATACGAGTTAGATTGATAGTAATAACAGTAGTGAGTATAGTAATTGTCGTTCTATCGATCATATAAGCATAATATGGCTAATAATATGAGTTAGATTGATAACAATAAGAGTAATGAGTATAGTAATTGTCGTTCTATCGATCATATAAGCATAATATGGCTAATAATATGAGCTAGATTGATAATAATAAGAGTAATAAGTATAGTAATTATCGTTCTACCGACCATACAAGCATAATATGGTTAATAATATGAGTTAGATTGATAATAGTGAGTGTAATAAGTATAGTAATTGTTGTTCTGTCGAACATATAAGCATAATACGGCTAATAATATGAGTTAGATTGATAATAATAAGAGTAATAAGTATAGTAATTGTCGTTCTATCGATCATATATGCATAATATGGCTAATAATGTGAGTTAGATTGATAATAATAAGAGTAATGAGTATAGTAGTTGTAGTTCTATCGATCATATCTGCATAATATGGTTAATAATATGAGTGAGATTGATAATAATAAGAGTAATGAGTACAGTAATTGTCGTTCTATCGATCATATAAGCATAATATGGCTAATAATATGAGTCAGATTGATAATAATAAGAGTAATAAGTATAGTAATTGTCGTTCTATCGATCATATCTGCATAATATGGTTAATAATATGAGTTAGATTGATAACAGTGAGTGTAATAAGTATAGTAATTGTCGTTCTATCAATCATAGAAGCATAATATGGCTAATAATATGTGTTAGATTGATAATAATAAGAGTAAAAAGAATAGTAATTGTCGTTCTATCGATCATATAAGCATAATATGGCTAATAATACGAGTTAGATTGATAATAGTGAGTGTAATAAGTATAGTAATTGTTGTTCTGTCGAACATATAAGCATAATACGGCTAATAATATGAGTTAGATTGATAATAATAAGAGAAATAAGTATAGTAATTGTAGTTCTACCGATCATATAAGCATAATATGGCTAATAATATGAGTTAGATTGATAATAATAAGACTAATAAGTATAGTAATTGTCGTTCTATCGATCATATAAGCATAATATGGCTAATAATAGGAGTTAGATTGATAATAATAAGAGTAAAAAGAATAGTAATTGTCGTTCTATCGATCATATAAGCATAATATGGCTAATAATACGAGTTAGATTGATAATAATAAGTCTAATAAGTATAGTAATTGTCGTTCTATCGATCATATAAGCATAATATGTCTAATAATATGAGTTAGATTGATAATAATAAGAGTAATAAGTATAGTAATTGTCGTTCTATCGATCACATAAGCATAATATGGCTAATAATACGAGTTAGATTGATAGTAATAACAGTAGTGAGTATAGTAATTGTCGTTCTATCGATCATATAAGCATAATATGGCTAATAATACGAGTTAGATTGATAGTAATAACAGTAGTGAGTATAGTAATTGTCGTTCTATCGATCATATAAGCATAATATGGCTAATAATATGAGTTAGATTGATAATAATAAGACTAATAAGTATGGTAATTGTCGTTCTATCGATCATATAAGCATAATATGGCTAATAACATGAGTTAGATTGATAATAATAAGAGTAAAAAGTATAGTAATTGTCGTTCTATCGATCATATAAGCATAATATGGCTAATAATATGAGTTAGATTGATAATAATAAGAGTAATGAGTATAGTAATTGTCGTTCTATCAATCATATAAGCATAATATGGCTAATAATATGAGTTAGATTGATAACAATAAGAGCAATGAGTATAGTAATTGTCGTTCTATCGATCATATAAGCATAATATGGCTAATAATATGAGTTAGATTGATAACAATAAGAGCAATGAGTATAGTAATTGTCGTTCTATCGATCATATAAGCATAATATGGCTAATAGTATGAGTTAGATTGATAATAATAAGAGTAATGAGTATAGTAATTGTCGTTCTATCGATCATATAAGCATAATATGGCTAATAATATGAGTCAGATTGATAATAATAAGAGTAATAAGTATAGTAATTGTCGTTCTATCGATCATATCTGCATAATATGGCTAATAATGTGAGTTAGATTGATAATAATAAGAGTAATGAGTATAGTAGTTGTAGTTCTATCGATCATATCTGCATAATATGGTTAATAATATGAGTTAGATTGATAATAATAAGAGTAATGAGTACAGTAATTGTCGTTCTATCGATCATATAAGCATAATATGGCTAATAATATAAGTTAGATTGATAACAATAAGAGTAATGAGTATAGTAATTGTCGTTCTATCGATCATATAAGCATAATATGGCTAATAATATGAGTCAGATTGATAATAATAAGAGTAATAAGTATAGTAATTGTCGTTCTATCGATCATATCTGCATAATATGGTTAATAATATGAGTTAGATTGATAACAGTGAGTGTAATAAGTATAGTAATTGTCGTTCTATCAATCATATAAGCATAATATGGCTAATAATATGTGTTAGATTGATAATAATAAGAGTAATGAATATAGTATTTGTAGTTCTATCGATCATATCTGCATAATATGGTTAATAATATGAGTTAGATTGATAATAATAAGAGAAATAAGTATAGTAATTGTTGTTCTACCTATCATATAAGCATAATATGGCTAATAATATGAGTTAGATTGATAATAATAAGACTAATAAGTATTGTAATTGTCGTTCTATCGATCATATAAGCATAATATGGCTAATAATATGAGTTAGATTGATAATAATAAGAGTAAAAAGAAGAGTAATTGTCGTTCTATCGATCATATAAGCATAATATGGCCAATAATACGAGTTAGATTGATAATAATAAGACTAATAAGTATAGTAATTGTCGTTCTATCGATCATACAAGCATAATATGGCTAATAATATGAGTTAGATTGATAATAATAAGACTAATAAGTATAGTAATTGTCGTTCTATCGATCATATAAGCATAATATGGCTAATAATATGTGTTAGATTGATAATAATAAGAGTAATGAGTATAGAAGTTGTAGTTCTATCGATCATATCTGCATAATATGGTTAATAATATGAGTTAGATTGATAACAGTGAGTGTAATAAGTATAGTAATTGTCCTTCTGTCGATCATATAAGCATAATACGGCTAATAATATAAGTTAGATTGATAACAATAAGAGTAATGAGTATAGTAATTGTCGTTCTATCGATCATATAAGCATAATATGGCTAATAATATGAGTCAGATTGATAATAATAAGAGTAATAAGTATAGTAATTGTCGTTCTATCGATCATATCTGCATAATATGGTTAATAATATGAGTTAGATTGATAACAGTGAGTGTAATAAGTATAGTAATTGTCGTTCTATCAATCATATAAGCATAATATGGCTAATAATATGTGTTAGATTGATAATAATAAGAGTAATGAATATAGTATTTGTAGTTCTATCGATCATATCTGCATAATATGGTTAATAATATGAGTTAGATTGATAATAATAAGAGAAATAAGTATAGTAATTGTTGTTCTACCTATCATATAAGCATAATATGGCTAATAATATGAGTTAGATTGATAATAATAAGACTAATAAGTATTGTAATTGTCGTTCTATCGATCATATAAGCATAATATGGCTAATAATATGAGTTAGATTGATAATAATAAGAGTAAAAAGAAGAGTAATTGTCGTTCTATCGATCATATAAGCATAATATGGCCAATAATACGAGTTAGATTGATAATAATAAGACTAATAAGTAT
Source organism: Megachile rotundata (assembly GCF_050947335.1). Lineage (NCBI taxonomy): Eukaryota > Metazoa > Arthropoda > Insecta > Hymenoptera > Megachilidae > Megachile > Megachile rotundata. The sequence continues at coordinate 43,874 of NW_027474248.1, read as the reverse complement.
AGTAATTGTCGTTCTATCGATCATACAAGCATAATATGGCTAATAATATGAGTTAGATTGATAATAATAAGACTAATAAGTATAGTAATTGTCGTTCTATCGATCATATAAGCATAATATGGCTAATAATATGAGTTAGATTGATAATAATAAGAGTAATAAGTATAGTAATTGTCGTTCTATCGATCACATAAGCATAATATGGCTAATAATATGTGTTAGATTGATAATAATAAGAGTAATGAGTATAGAAGTTGTAGTTCTATCGATCATATCTGCATAATATGGTTAATAATATGAGTTAGATTGATAACAGTGAGTGTAATAAGTATAGTAATTGTCCTTCTGTCGATCATATAAGCATAATACGGCTAATAATATGAGTTACATTGATAATAATAAGAGTAATAAGTATAGTAATTGTCGTTCTATCGATCATATATGCATAATATGGGTAATAATGTGAGTTAGATTGATAATAATAAGAGTAATGAGTATAGTAGTTGTAGTTCTATCGATCATATCTGCATAATATGGTTAATAATATGAGTTAGATTGATAACAGTGAGTGTAGTAAGTATAGTAATTGTCGTTCTATCAATCATATAAGCATAATATGGCTAATAATATGAGTTAGATTGATAATAATAAGAATAATAAGTATAGTAATTGTCGTTCTATCTATCATATAAGCATAGTATGGCTAATAATATGAGTTAGATTGATAATAATAAGAGTAATAAGTATAGTAATTGTCGTTCTATCGATCACATAAGCATAATACTGCTAATAATACGAGTTAGATTGATAGTAATAACAGTAGTGAGTATAGCAATTGTCGTTCTATCGATCATACAAGCATAATATGGCTAATAATATGAGTTAGATTGATAACAGTAAGAGTAATGAGTATAGTAATTGTCGTTCTATCGATCATATAAGCATAATATGGCTAATAATAGGAGTTAGATTGATAATAATAAGAGTAATAAGTATAGTAATTGTCGTTCTATCGATCACATAAGCATAATATGGCTAATAATACGAGTTAAATTGATAGTAATAACAGTAGTGAGTATAGTAATTGTCGTTCTATCGATCATATAAGCATAATATGGCTAATAATATGAGTTAGATTGTTAACAATAAGAGTAATGAGTATAGTAATTGTCGTTCTATCGATCATATAAGCATAATATGGCTAATAATATGAGTTAGATTGATAACAATAAGAGTAATGAGTATAGTAATTGTCGTTCTATCGATCATATAAGCATAATATGGCTAATAATATGAGCTAGATTGATAATAATAAGAGTAATAAGTATAGTAATTATCGTTCTACCGATCATACAAGCATAATATGGTTAATAATATGAGTTAGATTGATAATAGTGAGTGTAATAAGTATAGTAATTGTCGTTCTGTCGATCATATAAGCATAATACGGCTAATAATATGAGTTAGATTGATAATAATAAGAGTAATAAGTACCGTAATTGTCGTTCTATCGATCATATATGCATAATATGGCTAATAATGTGAGTTGGATTGATAATAATAAGAGTAATGAGTATAGTAGTTGTAGTTCTATCGATCATATCTGCATAATATGGTTAATAATATGAGTTAGATTGATAATAATAAGAGTAATGAGTATAGTAATTGTCGTTCTATCGATCATATAAGCATAATATGGCTAATAATATGAGTCAGATTGATAATAATAAGAATAATAAGTATAGTAATTGTCGTTCTATCGATCATGTAAGCATAGTATGGCTAATAACATGAGTTAGATTGATAATAATAAGAGTAATAAGTACAGTAATTGTCGTTCTATCGATCACATAAGCATAATATGGCTAATAATATGAGTTAGATTGATAATAATAAGAGTAATGAGTATAGTAATTGTCGTTCTATCGATCATATAAGCATAATATGGCTAATAATATGAGTTAGATTGATAACAATAAGAGTAATAAGTATAGTAATCATCGTCCTACCGATCATACAAGCATAATATGGCTAATCATATGAGTTAGATTGATAATAATAAGAGTAATGAGTATAGTAATTGTCGTTCTATCGATCATATAAGCATAATATGGCTAATAATATGAGTTAGATTGATAATAATAAGACTAATAAGTAAAGTAATTGTCGTTCTATCGATCATATAAGCATAGTATGGCTAATAATATGAGTTAGATTGATAATAATAAGAGTAATAAGTATAGTAATTGTCGTTCTATCGATCACATAAGAATAATATGGCTAATAATACGAGTTAGATTGATAGTAATAACAGTAGTGAGTATAGTAATTGTCGTTCTATCGATCATGTAAGCATAATATGGCTAATAATATGAGTTAGATTGATAACAATAAGAGTAATGAGTATAGTAATTGTCGTTCTATCGATCATATAAGCATAATATGGCTAATAATATGAGTTAGATTGATAACAATAAGAGTAATGTGTATAGTAATTGTCGTTCTATCGATCATATAAGCATAATATGGCTAATAATATGAGCTAGATTGATAATAATAAGAGTAATAAGTATAGTAATTATCGTTCTACCGATCATACAAGCATAATATGGTTAATAATATGAGTTAGATTGATAATAGTGAGTGTAATAAGTATAGTAATTGTTGTTCTGTCGAACATATAAGCATAATACGGCTAATAATATGAGTTAGATTGATAATAATAAGAGTAATAAGTATAGTAATTGTCGTTCTATCGATCATATATGCATAATATGGCTAATAATGTGAGTTAGATTGATAATAATAAGAGTAATGAGTATAGTAGTTGTAGTTCTATCGATCATATCTGCATAATATGGTTAATAATATGAGTTAGATTGATAATAATAAGAGTAATGAGTATAGTAATTGTCGTTCTATCGATCATATAAGCATAATATGGCTAATAATATGAGTCAGATTGATAATAATAAGAGTAATAAGTATAGTAATTGTCGTTCTATCGATCATATCTGCATAATATGGTTAATAATATGAGTTAGATTGATAACAGTGAGTGTAATAAGTATAGTAATTGTTGTTCTGTCGAACATATAAGCATAATACGGCTAATAATATGAGTTAGATTGATAATAATAAGAGTAATAAGTATAGTAATTGTCGTTCTATCGATCATATAAGCATAATATGGCTAATAATATGAGTTAGATTGATAATAATAAGACTAATAAGTATAGTAATTGTCGTTCTATCTATCATATAAGCATAGTATGGCTAATAATATGAGTTAGATTGATAATAATAAGAGTAATAAGTATAGTAATTGTCGTTCTATCGATCACATAAGCATAATATGGCTAATAATACGAGTTAGATTGATAGTAATAACAGTAGTGAGTATAGCAATTGTCGTTCTATCGATCATACAAGCATAATATGGCTAATAATATGAGTTAGATTGATAACAGTAAGAGTAATGAGTATAGTAATTGTCGTTCTATCGATCATATAAGCATAATATGGCTAATAATGTGAGTTAGATTGATAATAATAAGAGTAATGAGTATAGTAGTTGTAGTTCTATCGATCATATCTGCATAATATGGTTAATAATATGAGTTAGATTGATAATAATAAGAGTAATGAGTATAGTAATTGTCGTTCTATCGATCATATAAGCATAATATGGCTAATAATATGAGTCAGATTGATAATAATAAGAGTAATAAGTATAGTAATTGTCGTTCTATCGATCATATCTGCATAATATGGTTAATAATATGAGTTAGATTGATAACAGTGAGTGTAATAAGTATAGTAATTGTTGTTCTGTCGAACATATAAGCATAATACGGCTAATAATATGAGTTAGATTGATAATAATAAGAGTAATAAGTATAGTAATTGTCGTTCTATCGATCATATAAGCATAATATGGCTAATAATATGAGTTAGATTGATAATAATAAGACTAATAAGTATAGTAATTGTCGTTCTATCTATCATATAAGCATAGTATGGCTAATAATATGAGTTAGATTGATAATAATAAGAGTAATAAGTATAGTAATTGTCGTTCTATCGATCACATAAGCATAATATGGCTAATAATACGAGTTAGATTGATAGTAATAACAGTAGTGAGTATAGCAATTGTCGTTCTATCGATCATACAAGCATAATATGGCTAATAATATGAGTTAGATTGATAACAGTAAGAGTAATGAGTATAGTAATTGTCGTTCTATCGATCATATAAGCATAATATGGCTAATAATATGAGTTAGATTGTTAACAATAAGAGTAATGAGTATAGTAATTGTCGTTCTATCGATCATATAAGCATAATATGGCTAATAATATGAGTTAGATTGATAACAATAAGAGTAATGAGTATAGTAATTGTCGTTCTATCGATCATATAAGCATAATATGGCTAATAATATGAGCTAGATTGATAATAATAAGAGTAATATGTATAGTAATTATCGTTCTACCGATCATACAAGCATAATATGGTTAATAATATGAGTTAGATTGATAATAGTGAGTGTAATAAGTATAGTAATTGTCGTTCTGTCGATCATATAAGCATAATACGGCTAATAATATGAGTTAGATTGATAATAATAAGAGTAATAAGTACCGTAATTGTCGTTCTATCGATCATATATGCATAATATGGCTAATAATGTGAGTTGGATTGATAATAATAAGAGTAATGAGTATAGTAGTTGTAGTTCTATCGATCATATCTGCATAATATGGTTAATAATATGAGTTAGATTGATAATAATAAGAGTAATGAGTATAGTAATTGTCGTTCTATCGATCATATAAGCATAATATGGCTAATAATATGAGTCAGATTGATAATAATAAGAATAATAAGTATAGTAATTGTCGTTCTATCGATCATATCTGCATAATATGGTTAATAATATGAGTTAGATTGATAACAGTGAGTGTAATAAGTATAGTAATTGTCGTTCTATCGATCATATAAGCATAATATGGCTAATAATACGAGTTAGATTGATAACAATAAGAGTAATGAGTATAGTAATTGTCGTTCTATCGATCATATAAGCATAATATGGCTAATAATATGAGCTAGATTGATAATAATAAGAGTAATAAGTATAGTAATTATCGTTCTACCGATCATACAAGCATAATATGGTTAATAATATGAGTTAGATTGATAATAGTGAGTGTAATAAGTATAGTAATTGTTGTTCTGTCGAACATATAAGCATAATACGGCTAATAATATGAGTTAGATTGATAATAATAAGAGTAATAAGTATAGTAATTGTCGTTCTATCGATCATATATGCATAATATGGCTAATAATGTGAGTTAGATTGATAATAATAAGAGTAATGAGTATAGTAATTGTCGTTCTATCGATCATATAAGCATAATATGGCTAATAATATGAGCTAGATTGATAATAATAAGAGTAATAAGTATAGTAATTATCGTTCTACCGATCATACAAGCATAATATGGTTAATAATATGAGTTAGATTGATAATAGTGAGTGTAATAAGTATAGTAATTGTTGTTCTGTCGAACATATAAGCATAATACGGCTAATAATATGAGTTAGATTGATAATAATAAGAGTAATAAGTATAGTAATTGTCGTTCTATCGATCATATATGCATAATATGGCTAATAATGTGAGTTAGATTGATAATAATAAGAGTAATAAGTATAGTAATTGTCGTTCTATCGATCACATAAGAATAATATGGCTAATAATACGAGTTAGATTGATAGTAATAACAGTAGTGAGTATAGTAATTGTCGTTCTATCGATCATGTAAGCATAATATGGCTAATAATATGAGTTAGATTGATAACAATAAGAGTAATGAGTATAGTAATTGTCGTTCTATCGATCATATAAGCATAATATGGCTAATAATATGAGTTAGATTGATAACAATAAGAGTAATGTGTATAGTAATTGTCGTTCTATCGATCATATAAGCATAATATGGCTAATAATATGAGCTAGATTGATAATAATAAGAGTAATAAGTATAGTAATTATCGTTCTACCGATCATACAAGCATAATATGGTTAATAATATGAGTTAGATTGATAATAGTGAGTGTAATAAGTATAGTAATTGTTGTTCTGTCGAACATATAAGCATAATACGGCTAATAATATGAGTTAGATTGATAATAATAAGAGTAATAAGTATAGTAATTGTCGTTCTATCGATCATATATGCATAATATGGCTAATAATGTGAGTTAGATTGATAATAATAAGAGTAATGAGTATAGTAGTTGTAGTTCTATCGATCATATCTGCATAATATGGTTAATAATATGAGTTAGATTGATAATAATAAGAGTAATGAGTATAGTAATTGTCGTTCTATCGATCATATAAGCATAATATGGCTAATAATATGAGTCAGATTGATAATAATAAGAGTAATAAGTATAGTAATTGTCGTTCTATCGATCATATCTGCATAATATGGTTAATAATATGAGTTAGATTGATAACAGTGAGTGTAATAAGTATAGTAATTGTTGTTCTGTCGAACATATAAGCATAATACGGCTAATAATATGAGTTAGATTGATAATAATAAGAGTAATAAGTATAGTAATTGTCGTTCTATCGATCATATAAGCATAATATGGCTAATAATATGAGTTAGATTGATAATAATAAGACTAATAAGTATAGTAATTGTCGTTCTATCTATCATATAAGCATAGTATGGCTAATAATATGAGTTAGATTGATAATAATAAGAGTAATAAGTATAGTAATTGTCGTTCTATCGATCACATAAGCATAATATGGCTAATAATACGAGTTAGATTGATAGTAATAACAGTAGTGAGTATAGCAATTGTCGTTCTATCGATCATACAAGCATAATATGGCTAATAATATGAGTTAGATTGATAACAGTAAGAGTAATGAGTATAGTAATTGTCGTTCTATCGATCATATAAGCATAATATGGCTAATAATGTGAGTTAGATTGATAATAATAAGAGTAATGAGTATAGTAGTTGTAGTTCTATCGATCATATCTGCATAATATGGTTAATAATATGAGTTAGATTGATAATAATAAGAGTAATGAGTATAGTAATTGTCGTTCTATCGATCATATAAGCATAATATGGCTAATAATATGAGTCAGATTGATAATAATAAGAGTAATAAGTATAGTAATTGTCGTTCTATCGATCATATCTGCATAATATGGTTAATAATATGAGTTAGATTGATAACAGTGAGTGTAATAAGTATAGTAATTGTTGTTCTGTCGAACATATAAGCATAATACGGCTAATAATATGAGTTAGATTGATAATAATAAGAGTAATAAGTATAGTAATTGTCGTTCTATCGATCATATAAGCATAATATGGCTAATAATATGAGTTAGATTGATAATAATAAGACTAATAAGTATAGTAATTGTCGTTCTATCTATCATATAAGCATAGTATGGCTAATAATATGAGTTAGATTGATAATAATAAGAGTAATAAGTATAGTAATTGTCGTTCTATCGATCACATAAGCATAATATGGCTAATAATACGAGTTAGATTGATAGTAATAACAGTAGTGAGTATAGCAATTGTCGTTCTATCGATCATACAAGCATAATATGGCTAATAATATGAGTTAGATTGATAACAGTAAGAGTAATGAGTATAGTAATTGTCGTTCTATCGATCATATAAGCATAATATGGCTAATAATATGAGTTAGATTGTTAACAATAAGAGTAATGAGTATAGTAATTGTCGTTCTATCGATCATATAAGCATAATATGGCTAATAATATGAGTTAGATTGATAACAATAAGAGTAATGAGTATAGTAATTGTCGTTCTATCGATCATATAAGCATAATATGGCTAATAATATGAGCTAGATTGATAATAATAAGAGTAATATGTATAGTAATTATCGTTCTACCGATCATACAAGCATAATATGGTTAATAATATGAGTTAGATTGATAATAGTGAGTGTAATAAGTATAGTAGTTGTCGTTCTGTCGATCATATAAGCATAATACGGCTAATAATATGAGTTAGATTGATAATAATAAGAGTAATGAGTACCGTAATTGTCGTTCTATCGATCATATATGCATAATATGGCTAATAATGTGAGTTGGATTGATAATAATAAGAGTAATGAGTATAGTAGTTGTAGTTCTATCGATCATATCTGCATAATATGGTTAATAATATGAGTTAGATTGATAATAATAAGAGTAATGAGTATAGTAATTGTCGTTCTATCGATCATATAAGCATAATATGGCTAATAATATGAGTCAGATTGATAATAATAAGAATAATAAGTATAGTAATTGTCGTTCTATCGATCATATCTGCATAATATGGTTAATAATATGAGTTAGATTGATAACAGTGAGTGTAATAAGTATAGTAATTGTCGTTCTATCGATCATATAAGCATAATATGGCTAATAATACGAGTTAGATTGATAACAATAAGAGTAATGAGTATAGTAATTGTCGTTCTATCGATCATATAAGCATAATATGGCTAATAATATGAGCTAGATTGATAATAATAAGAGTAATAAGTATAGTAATTATCGTTCTACCGATCATACAAGCATAATATGGTTAATAATATGAGTTAGATTGATAATAGTGAGTGTAATAAGTATAGTAATTGTTGTTCTGTCGAACATATAAGCATAATACGGCTAATAATATGAGTTAGATTGATAATAATAAGAGTAATAAGTATAGTAATTGTCGTTCTATCGATCATATATGCATAATATGGCTAATAATGTGAGTTAGATTGATAATAATAAGAGTAATGAGTATAGTAATTGTCGTTCTATCGATCATATAAGCATAATATGGCTAATAATATGAGCTAGATTGATAATAATAAGAGTAATAAGTATAGTAATTATCGTTCTACCGATCATACAAGCATAATATGGTTAATAATATGAGTTAGATTGATAATAGTGAGTGTAATAAGTATAGTAATTGTTGTTCTGTCGAACATATAAGCATAATACGGCTAATAATATGAGTTAGATTGATAATAATAAGAGTAATAAGTATAGTAATTGTCGTTCTATCGATCATATATGCATAATATGGCTAATAATGTGAGTTAGATTGATAATAATAAGAGTAATGAGTATAGTAGTTGTAGTTCTATCGATCATATCTGCATAATATGGTTAATAATATGAGTTAGATTGATAATAATAAGAGTAATGAGTATAGTAATTGTCGTTCTATCGATCATATAAGCATAATATGGCTAATAATATGAGTCAGATTGATAATAATAAGAGTAATAAGTATAGTAATTGTCGTTCTATCGATCATATCTGCATAATATGGTTAATAATATGAGTTAGATTGATAACAGTGAGTGTAATAAGTATAGTAATTGTTGTTCTGTCGAACATATAAGCATAATACGGCTAATAATATGAGTTAGATTGATAATAATAAGAGTAATAAGTATAGTAATTGTCGTTCTATCGATCATATAAGCATAATATGGTTAATAATATGAGTTAGATTGATAACAGTGAGTGTAATAAGTATAGTAATTGTTGTTCTGTCGAACATATAAGCATAATACGGCTAATAATATGAGTTAGATTGATAATAATAAGAGTAATAAGTATAGTAATTGTCGTTCTATCGATCATATAAGCATAATATGGCTAATAATATGAGTTAGATTGATAATAATAAGACTAATAAGTATAGTAATTGTCGTTCTATCTATCATATAAGCATAGTATGGCTAATAATATGAGTTAGATTGATAATAATAAGAGTAATAAGTATAGTAATTGTCGTTCTATCGATCACATAAGCATAATATGGCTAATAATACGAGTTAGATTGATAGTAATAACAGTAGTGAGTATAGCAATTGTCGTTCTATCGATCATACAAGCATAATATGGCTAATAATATGAGTTAGATTGATAACAGTAAGAGTAATGAGTATAGTAATTGTCGTTCTATCGATCATATAAGCATAATATGGCTAATAATATGAGTTAGATTGTTAACAATAAGAGTAATGAGTATAGTAATTGTCGTTCTATCGATCATATAAGCATAATATGGCTAATAATATGAGTTAGATTGATAACAATAAGAGTAATGAGTATAGTAATTGTCGTTCTATCGATCATATAAGCATAATATGGCTAATAATATGAGCTAGATTGATAATAATAAGAGTAATATGTATAGTAATTATCGTTCTACCGATCATACAAGCATAATATGGTTAATAATATGAGTTAGATTGATAATAGTGAGTGTAATAAGTATAGTAGTTGTCGTTCTGTCGATCATATAAGCATAATACGGCTAATAATATGAGTTAGATTGATAATAATAAGAGTAATGAGTACCGTAATTGTCGTTCTATCGATCATATATGCATAATATGGCTAATAATGTGAGTTGGATTGATAATAATAAGAGTAATGAGTATAGTAGTTGTAGTTCTATCGATCATATCTGCATAATATGGTTAATAATATGAGTTAGATTGATAATAATAAGAGTAATGAGTATAGTAATTGTCGTTCTATCGATCATATAAGCATAATATGGCTAATAATATGAGTCAGATTGATAATAATAAGAATAATAAGTATAGTAATTGTCGTTCTATCGATCATATCTGCATAATATGGTTAATAATATGAGTTAGATTGATAACAGTGAGTGTAATAAGTATAGTAATTGTCGTTCTATCGATCATATAAGCATAATATGGCTAATAATACGAGTTAGATTGATAACAATAAGAGTAATGAGTATAGTAATTGTCGTTCTATCGATCATATAAGCATAATATGGCTAATAATATGAGCTAGATTGATAATAATAAGAGTAATAAGTATAGTAATTATCGTTCTACCGATCATACAAGCATAATATGGTTAATAATATGAGTTAGATTGATAATAGTGAGTGTAATAAGTATAGTAATTGTTGTTCTGTCGAACATATAAGCATAATACGGCTAATAATATGAGTTAGATTGATAATAATAAGAGTAATAAGTATAGTAATTGTCGTTCTATCGATCATATATGCATAATATGGCTAATAATGTGAGTTAGATTGATAATAATAAGAGTAATGAGTATAGTAATTGTCGTTCTATCGATCATATAAGCATAATATGGCTAATAATATGAGCTAGATTGATAATAATAAGAGTAATAAGTATAGTAATTATCGTTCTACCGATCATACAAGCATAATATGGTTAATAATATGAGTTAGATTGATAATAGTGAGTGTAATAAGTATAGTAATTGTTGTTCTGTCGAACATATAAGCATAATACGGCTAATAATATGAGTTAGATTGATAATAATAAGAGTAATAAGTATAGTAATTGTCGTTCTATCGATCATATATGCATAATATGGCTAATAATGTGAGTTAGATTGATAATAATAAGAGTAATGAGTATAGTAGTTGTAGTTCTATCGATCATATCTGCATAATATGGTTAATAATATGAGTTAGATTGATAATAATAAGAGTAATGAGTATAGTAATTGTCGTTCTATCGATCATATAAGCATAATATGGCTAATAATATGAGTCAGATTGATAATAATAAGAGTAATAAGTATAGTAATTGTCGTTCTATCGATCATATCTGCATAATATGGTTAATAATATGAGTTAGATTGATAACAGTGAGTGTAATAAGTATAGTAATTGTTGTTCTGTCGAACATATAAGCATAATACGGCTAATAATATGAGTTAGATTGATAATAATAAGAGTAATAAGTATAGTAATTGTCGTTCTATCGATCATATAAGCATAATATGGCTAATAATATGAGTTAGATTGATAATAATAAGACTAATAAGTATAGTAATTGTCGTTCTATCTATCATATAAGCATAGTATGGCTAATAATATGAGTTAGATTGATAATAATAAGAGTAATAAGTATAGTAATTGTCGTTCTATCGATCACATAAGCATAATATGGCTAATAATACGAGTTAGATTGATAGTAATAACAGTAGTGAGTATAGCAATTGTCGTTCTATCGATCATACAAGCATAATATGGCTAATAATATGAGTTAGATTGATAACAGTAAGAGTAATGAGTATAGTAATTGTCGTTCTATCGATCATATAAGCATAATATGGCTAATAATATGAGTTAGATTGTTAACAATAAGAGTAATGAGTATAGTAATTGTCGTTCTATCGATCATATAAGCATAATATGGCTAATAATATGAGTTAGATTGATAATAATAAGAGTAATGAGTATAGTAATTGTCGTTCTATCGATCATATAAGCATAATATGGCTAATAATATGAGTCAGATTGATAATAATAAGAGTAATAAGTATAGTAATTGTCGTTCTATCGATCATATCTGCATAATATGGTTAATAATATGAGTTAGATTGATAACAGTGAGTGTAATAAGTATAGTAATTGTTGTTCTGTCGAACATATAAGCATAATACGGCTAATAATATGAGTTAGATTGATAATAATAAGAGTAATAAGTATAGTAATTGTCGTTCTATCGATCATATAAGCATAATATGGCTAATAATATGAGTTAGATTGATAATAATAAGACTAATAAGTATAGTAATTGTCGTTCTATCTATCATATAAGCATAGTATGGCTAATAATATGAGTTAGATTGATAATAATAAGAGTAATAAGTATAGTAATTGTCGTTCTATCGATCACATAAGCATAATATGGCTAATAATACGAGTTAGATTGATAGTAATAACAGTAGTGAGTATAGCAATTGTCGTTCTATCGATCATACAAGCATAATATGGCTAATAATATGAGTTAGATTGATAACAGTAAGAGTAATGAGTATAGTAATTGTCGTTCTATCGATCATATAAGCATAATATGGCTAATAATATGAGTTAGATTGTTAACAATAAGAGTAATGAGTATAGTAATTGTCGTTCTATCGATCATATAAGCATAATATGGCTAATAATATGAGTTAGATGATAACAATAAGAGTAATGAGTATAGTAATTGTCGTTCTATCGATCATATAAGCATAATATGGCTAATAATATGAGCTAGATTGATAATAATAAGAGTAATATGTATAGTAATTATCGTTCTACCGATCATACAAGCATAATATGGTTAATAATATGAGTTAGATTGATAATAGTGAGTGTAATAAGTATAGTAATTGTCGTTCTGTCGATCATATAAGCATAATACGGCTAATAATATGAGTTAGATTGATAATAATAAGAGTAATAAGTACCGTAATTGTCGTTCTATCGATCATATATGCATAATATGGCTAATAATGTGAGTTGGATTGATAATAATAAGAGTAATGAGTATAGTAGTTGTAGTTCTATCGATCATATCTGCATAATATGGTTAATAATATGAGTTAGATTGATAATAATAAGAGTAATGAGTATAGTAATTGTCGTTCTATCGATCATATAAGCATAATATGGCTAATAATATGAGTCAGATTGATAATAATAAGAATAATAAGTATAGTAATTGTCGTTCTATCGATCATATCTGCATAATATGGTTAATAATATGAGTTAGATTGATAACAGTGAGTGTAATAAGTATAGTAATTGTCGTTCTATCGATCATATAAGCATAATATGGCTAAAAATACGAGTTAGATTGATAACAATAAGAGTAATGAGTATAGTAATTGTCGTTCTATCGATCATATAAGCATAATATGGCTAATAATATGAGCTAGATTGATAATAATAAGAGTAATAAGTATAGTAATTATCGTTCTACCGATCATACAAGCATAATATGGTTAATAATATGAGTTAGATTGATAATAGTGAGTGTAATAAGTATAGTAATTGTTGTTCTGTCGAACATATAAGCATAATACGGCTAATAATATGAGTTAGATTGATAATAATAAGAGTAATAAGTATAGTAATTGTCGTTCTATCGATCATATATGCATAATATGGCTAATAATGTGAGTTAGATTGATAATAATAAGAGTAATGAGTATAGTAGTTGTAGTTCTATCGATCATATCTGCATAATATGGTTAATAATATGAGTGAGATTGATAATAATAAGAGTAATGAGTACAGTAATTGTCGTTCTATCGATCATATAAGCATAATATGGCTAATAATATGAGTCAGATTGATAATAATAAGAGTAATAAGTATAGTAATTGTCGTTCTATCGATCATATCTGCATAATATGGTTAATAATATGAGTTAGATTGATAACAGTGAGTGTAATAAGTATAGTAATTGTCGTTCTATCAATCATAGAAGCATAATATGGCTAATAATATGTGTTAGATTGATAATAATAAGAGTAAAAAGAATAGTAATTGTCGTTCTATCGATCATATAAGCATAATATGGCTAATAATACGAGTTAGATTGATAATAGTGAGTGTAATAAGTATAGTAATTGTTGTTCTGTCGAACATATAAGCATAATACGGCTAATAATATGAGTTAGATTGATAATAATAAGAGAAATAAGTATAGTAATTGTAGTTCTACCGATCATATAAGCATAATATGGCTAATAATATGAGTTAGATTGATAATAATAAGACTAATAAGTATAGTAATTGTCGTTCTATCGATCATATAAGCATAATATGGCTAATAATAGGAGTTAGATTGATAATAATAAGAGTAAAAAGAATAGTAATTGTCGTTCTATCGATCATATAAGCATAATATGGCTAATAATACGAGTTAGATTGATAATAATAAGTCTAATAAGTATAGTAATTGTCGTTCTATCGATCATATAAGCATAATATGTCTAATAATATGAGTTAGATTGATAATAATAAGAGTAATAAGTATAGTAATTGTCGTTCTATCGATCACATAAGCATAATATGGCTAATAATACGAGTTAGATTGATAGTAATAACAGTAGTGAGTATAGTAATTGTCGTTCTATCGATCATATAAGCATAATATGGCTAATAATACGAGTTAGATTGATAGTAATAACAGTAGTGAGTATAGTAATTGTCGTTCTATCGATCATATAAGCATAATATGGCTAATAATATGAGTTAGATTGATAATAATAAGACTAATAAGTATGGTAATTGTCGTTCTATCGATCATATAAGCATAATATGGCTAATAACATGAGTTAGATTGATAATAATAAGAGTAAAAAGTATAGTAATTGTCGTTCTATCGATCATATAAGCATAATATGGCTAATAATATGAGTTAGATTGATAATAATAAGAGTAATGAGTATAGTAATTGTCGTTCTATCAATCATATAAGCATAATATGGCTAATAATATGAGTTAGATTGATAACAATAAGAGCAATGAGTATAGTAATTGTCGTTCTATCGATCATATAAGCATAATATGGCTAATAATATGAGTTAGATTGATAACAATAAGAGCAATGAGTATAGTAATTGTCGTTCTATCGATCATATAAGCATAATATGGCTAATAGTATGAGTTAGATTGATAATAATAAGAGTAATGAGTATAGTAATTGTCGTTCTATCGATCATATAAGCATAATATGGCTAATAATATGAGTCAGATTGATAATAATAAGAGTAATAAGTATAGTAATTGTCGTTCTATCGATCATATCTGCATAATATGGCTAATAATGTGAGTTAGATTGATAATAATAAGAGTAATGAGTATAGTAGTTGTAGTTCTATCGATCATATCTGCATAATATGGTTAATAATATGAGTTAGATTGATAATAATAAGAGTAATGAGTACAGTAATTGTCGTTCTATCGATCATATAAGCATAATATGGCTAATAATATAAGTTAGATTGATAACAATAAGAGTAATGAGTATAGTAATTGTCGTTCTATCGATCATATAAGCATAATATGGCTAATAATATGAGTCAGATTGATAATAATAAGAGTAATAAGTATAGTAATTGTCGTTCTATCGATCATATCTGCATAATATGGTTAATAATATGAGTTAGATTGATAACAGTGAGTGTAATAAGTATAGTAATTGTCGTTCTATCAATCATATAAGCATAATATGGCTAATAATATGTGTTAGATTGATAATAATAAGAGTAATGAATATAGTATTTGTAGTTCTATCGATCATATCTGCATAATATGGTTAATAATATGAGTTAGATTGATAATAATAAGAGAAATAAGTATAGTAATTGTTGTTCTACCTATCATATAAGCATAATATGGCTAATAATATGAGTTAGATTGATAATAATAAGACTAATAAGTATTGTAATTGTCGTTCTATCGATCATATAAGCATAATATGGCTAATAATATGAGTTAGATTGATAATAATAAGAGTAAAAAGAAGAGTAATTGTCGTTCTATCGATCATATAAGCATAATATGGCCAATAATACGAGTTAGATTGATAATAATAAGACTAATAAGTATAGTAATTGTCGTTCTATCGATCATACAAGCATAATATGGCTAATAATATGAGTTAGATTGATAATAATAAGACTAATAAGTATAGTAATTGTCGTTCTATCGATCATATAAGCATAATATGGCTAATAATATGAGTTAGATTGATAATAATAAGAGTAATAAGTATAGTAATTGTCGTTCTATCGATCACATAAGCATAATATGGCTAATAATATGTGTTAGATTGATAATAATAAGAGTAATGAGTATAGAAGTTGTAGTTCTATCGATCATATCTGCATAATATGGTTAATAATATGAGTTAGATTGATAACAGTGAGTGTAATAAGTATAGTAATTGTCCTTCTGTCGATCATATAAGCATAATACGGCTAATAATATGAGTTACATTGATAATAATAAGAGTAATAAGTATAGTAATTGTCGTTCTATCGATCATATATGCATAATATGGGTAATAATGTGAGTTAGATTGATAATAATAAGAGTAATGAGTATAGTAGTTGTAGTTCTATCGATCATATCTGCATAATATGGTTAATAATATGAGTTAGATTGATAACAGTGAGTGTAGTAAGTATAGTAATTGTCGTTCTATCAGTCATATAAGCATAATATGGCTAATAATATGAGTTAGATTGATAATAATAAGACTAATAAGTATAGTAATTGTCGTTCTATCTATCATATAAGCATAGTATGGCTAATAATATGAGTTAGATTGATAATAATAAGAGTAATAAGTATAGTAATTGTCGTTCTATCGATCACATAAGCATAATATGGCTAATAATACGAGTTAGATTGATAGTAATAACAGTAGTGAGTATAGCAATTGTCGTTCTATCGATCATACAAGCATAATATGGCTAATAATATGAGTTAGATTGATAACAGTAAGAGTAATGAGTATAGTAATTGTCGTTCTATCGATCATATAAGCATAATATGGCTAATAATATGAGTTAGATTGATAATAATAAGAGTAATAAGTATAGTAATTGTCGTTCTATCGATCACATAAGCATAATATGGCTAATAATACGAGTTAAATTGATAGTAATAACAGTAGTGAGTATAGTAATTGTCGTTCTATCGATCATATAAGCATAATATGGCTAATAATATGAGTTAGATTGTTAACAATAAGAGTAATGAGTATAGTAATTGTCGTTCTATCGATCATATAAGCATAATATGGCTAATAATATGAGTTAGATTGATAACAATAAGAGTAATGAGTATAGTAATTGTCGTTCTATCGATCATATAAGCATAATATGGCTAATAATATGAGCTAGATTGATAATAATAAGAGTAATAAGTATAGTAATTATCGTTCTACCGATCATACAAGCATAATATGGTTAATAATATGAGTTAGATTGATAATAGTGAGTGTAATAAGTATAGTAATTGTCGTTCTGTCGATCATATAAGCATAATACGGCTAATAATATGAGTTAGATTGATAATAATAAGAGTAATAAGTACCGTAATTGTCGTTCTATCGATCATATATGCATAATATGGCTAATAATGTGAGTTGGATTGATAATAATAAGAGTAATGAGTATAGTAGTTGTAGTTCTATCGATCATATCTGCATAATATGGTTAATAATATGAGTTAGATTGATAATAATAAGAGTAATGAGTATAGTAATTGTCGTTCTATCGATCATATAAGCATAATATGGCTAATAATATGAGTCAGATTGATAATAATAAGAATAATAAGTATAGTAATTGTCGTTCTATCGATCATGTAAGCATAGTATGGCTAATAACATGAGTTAGATTGATAATAATAAGAGTAATAAGTACAGTAATTGTCGTTCTATCGATCACATAAGCATAATATGGCTAATAATATGAGTTAGATTGATAATAATAAGAGTAATGAGTATAGTAATTGTCGTTCTATCGATCATATAAGCATAATATGGCTAATAATATGAGTTAGATTGATAACAATAAGAGTAATAAGTATAGTAATCATCGTCCTACCGATCATACAAGCATAATATGGCTAATCATATGAGTTAGATTGATAATAATAAGAGTAATGAGTATAGTAATTGTCGTTCTATCGATCATATAAGCATAATATGGCTAATAATATGAGTTAGATTGATAATAATAAGACTAATAAGTAAAGTAATTGTCGTTCTATCGATCATATAAGCATAGTATGGCTAATAATATGAGTTAGATTGATAATAATAAGAGTAATAAGTATAGTAATTGTCGTTCTATCGATCACATAAGAATAATATGGCTAATAATACGAGTTAGATTGATAGTAATAACAGTAGTGAGTATAGTAATTGTTCTATCGATCATGTAAGCATAATATGGCTAATAATATGAGTTAGATTGATAACAATAAGAGTAATGAGTCATAGTAATTGTCGTTCTATCGATCATATAAGCATAATATGGCTAATAATACGAGTTAGATTGATAACAATAAGAGTAATGAGTATAGTAATTGTCGTTCTATCGATCATATAAGCATAATATGGCTAATAATATGAGCTAGATTGATAATAATAAGAGTAATAAGTATAGTAATTATCGTTCTACCGATCATACAAGCATAATATGGTTAATAATATGAGTTAGATTGATAATAGTGAGTGTAATAAGTATAGTAATTGTTGTTCTGTCG
The DNA here is from genome assembly GCF_050947335.1 of Megachile rotundata. Classification (NCBI taxonomy): domain Eukaryota; kingdom Metazoa; phylum Arthropoda; class Insecta; order Hymenoptera; family Megachilidae; genus Megachile; species Megachile rotundata. The sequence continues at coordinate 24,685 of NW_027474248.1, read as the reverse complement.
AACATATAAGCATAATACGGCTAATAATATGAGTTAGATTGATAATAATAAGAGTAATAAGTATAGTAATTGTCGTTCTATCGATCATATATGCATAATATGGCTAATAATGTGAGTTAGATTGATAATAATAAGAGTAATGAGTATAGTAATTGTCGTTCTATCGATCATATAAGCATAATATGGCTAATAATATGAGCTAGATTGATAATAATAAGAGTAATAAGTATAGTAATTATCGTTCTAACGATCATACAAGCATAATATGGTTAATAATATGAGTTAGATTGATAATAGTGAGTGTAATAAGTATAGTAATTGTTGTTCTGTCGAACATATAAGCATAATACGGCTAATAATATGAGTTAGATTGATAATAATAAGAGTAATAAGTATAGTAATTGTCGTTCTATCGATCATATATGCATAATATGGCTAATAATGTGAGTTAGATTGATAATAATAAGAGTAATGAGTATAGTAGTTGTAGTTCTATCGATCATATCTGCATAATATGGTTAATAATATGAGTTAGATTGATAATAATAAGAGTAATGAGTATAGTAATTGTCGTTCTATCGATCATATAAGCATAATATGGCTAATAATATGAGTCAGATTGATAATAATAAGAGTAATAAGTATAGTAATTGTCGTTCTATCGATCATATCTGCATAATATGGTTAATAATATGAGTTAGATTGATAACAGTGAGTGTAATAAGTATAGTAATTGTTGTTCTGTCGAACATATAAGCATAATACGGCTAATAATATGAGTTAGATTGATAATAATAAGAGTAATAAGTATAGTAATTGTCGTTCTATCGATCATATAAGCATAATATGGCTAATAATATGAGTTAGATTGATAATAATAAGACTAATAAGTATAGTAATTGTCGTTCTATCTATCATATAAGCATAGTATGGCTAATAATATGAGTTAGATTGATAATAATAAGAGTAATAAGTATAGTAATTGTCGTTCTATCGATCACATAAGCATAATATGGCTAATAATACGAGTTAGATTGATAGTAATAACAGTAGTGAGTATAGCAATTGTCGTTCTATCGATCATACAAGCATAATATGGCTAATAATATGAGTTAGATTGATAACAGTAAGAGTAATGAGTATAGTAATTGTCGTTCTATCGATCATATAAGCATAATATGGCTAATAATATGAGTTAGATTGTTAACAATAAGAGTAATGAGTATAGTAATTGTCGTTCTATCGATCATATAAGCATAATATGGCTAATAATATGAGTTAGATTGATAATAATAAGAGTAATGAGTATAGTAATTGTCGTTCTATCGATCATATAAGCATAATATGGCTAATAATATGAGTCAGATTGATAATAATAAGAGTAATAAGTATAGTAATTGTCGTTCTATCGATCATATCTGCATAATATGGTTAATAATATGAGTTAGATTGATAACAGTGAGTGTAATAAGTATAGTAATTGTTGTTCTGTCGAACATATAAGCATAATACGGCTAATAATATGAGTTAGATTGATAATAATAAGAGTAATAAGTATAGTAATTGTCGTTCTATCGATCATATAAGCATAATATGGCTAATAATATGAGTTAGATTGATAATAATAAGACTAATAAGTATAGTAATTGTCGTTCTATCTATCATATAAGCATAGTATGGCTAATAATATGAGTTAGATTGATAATAATAAGAGTAATAAGTATAGTAATTGTCGTTCTATCGATCACATAAGCATAATATGGCTAATAATACGAGTTAGATTGATAGTAATAACAGTAGTGAGTATAGCAATTGTCGTTCTATCGATCATACAAGCATAATATGGCTAATAATATGAGTTAGATTGATAACAGTAAGAGTAATGAGTATAGTAATTGTCGTTCTATCGATCATATAAGCATAATATGGCTAATAATATGAGTTAGATTGTTAACAATAAGAGTAATGAGTATAGTAATTGTCGTTCTATCGATCATATAAGCATAATATGGCTAATAATATGAGTTAGATTGATAACAATAAGAGTAATGAGTATAGTAATTGTCGTTCTATCGATCATATAAGCATAATATGGCTAATAATATGAGCTAGATTGATAATAATAAGAGTAATATGTATAGTAATTATCGTTCTACCGATCATACAAGCATAATATGGTTAATAATATGAGTTAGATTGATAATAGTGAGTGTAATAAGTATAGTAATTACACTCACTATTATCAATCTAACTCATATTATTAACCATATTATGCTTGTATGATCGGTAGAACGATAATTACTATACATATTACTCTCTATTATTAATCAATCTAGCTCATATTATTAGCCATATTATGCTTATATGATCGATAGAACGACAATTACTATACTCATTACTCTTATTGTTATCAATCTAACTCATATTATTAGCCATATTATGCTTATATGATCGATAGAACGACAATTACTCTACTCATTACTCTTATTGTTAACAATCTAACTCATATTATTAGCCATATTATGCTTATATGATCGATAGAACGACAATTACTATACTCATTACTCTTACTGTTATCAATCTAACTCATATTATTAGCCATATTATGCTTGTATGATCGATAGAACGACAATTGCTATACTCACTACTGTTATTACTATCAATCTAACTCGTATTATTAGCCATATTATGCTTATGTGATCGATAGAACGACAATTACTATACTTATTACTCTTATTATTATCAATCTAACTCATATTATTAGCCATACTATGCTTATATGATAGATAGAACGACAATTACTATACTTATTAGTCTTATTATTATCAATCTAACTCATATTAATAGCCATATTATGCTTATATGATCGATAGAACGACAATTACTATACTTATTACTCTTATTATTATCAATCCTAACTCATATTATTAGCCGTATTATGCTTATATGTTCGACAGAACAACAATTACTATACTTATTACACTCACTGTTATCAATCTAACTCATATTATTAACCATATTATGCAGATATGATCGATAGAACGACATTTACTATACTTATTACTCTTATTATTATCAATCTGACTCATATTATTAGCCATATTATGCTTATATGATCGATAGAACGACAATTACTATACTCATTACTCTTATTATTATCAATCTAACTCATATTATTAGCCATTATTATGCTTATATGATCGATAGAACGACAATTACTATACTCATTACTCTTATTGTTAACAATCTAACTCATATTATTAGCCATATTATGCTTATATGATCGATAGAACGACAATTACTATACTCATTACTCTTACTGTTATCAATCTAACTCATATTATTAGCCAATATTATGCTTGTATGATCGATAGAACGACAATTGCTATACTCACTACTGTTATTACTATCCAATCTAACTCGTATTATTAGCCATTATTATGCTTATGTGATCGATAGAACGACAATTACTATACTTATTACTCTTATTATTATCAATCTAACTCATATTATTAGCCATACTATGCTTATATGATAGATAGAACGACAATTACTATACTTATTAGTCTTATTTTATCAATCTAACTCATATTATTAGCCATATTATGCTTATATGATCGATAGAACGACAATTACTATACTTATTACTCTTATTATTATCAATCTAACTCATATTATTAGCCGTATTATGCTTATATGTTCGACAGAACAACAATTACTATACTTATTACACTCACTGTTATCAATCTAACTCATATTATTAACCATATTATGCAGATATGATCGATAGAACGACAATTACTATACTTATTACTCTTATTATTATCAATCTGACTCATATTAATAGCCATATTATGCTTATATGATCGATAGAACGACAATTACTATACTCATTACTCTTATTATTATCAATCTAACTCATATTATTAACCATATTATGCAGATATGATCGATAGAACTACAACTACTATACTCATTACTCTTATTATTATCAATCTAACTCACATTATTAGCCATATTATGCATATATGATCGATTAGAACGACAATTACTATACTTATTACTCTTATTCATTATCAATCTAACTCATATTATTAGCCGTATTATGCTTATATGTTCGACAGAACAACAAATTACTATACTTATTACACTCACTATTATCAATCTAACTCATATTATTAACCATATTATGCTTGTATGATCGGTAGAACGATAATTACTATACTTATTACTCTTATTATTATCAATCTAGCTCATATTATTAGCCATATTATGCTTATATGATCGATAGAACGACAATTACTATACTCATTACTCTTATTATTATCAATCTAACTCACATTATTAGCCATATATGCATATATGATCGATAGAACGACCAATTACTATACTTATTACTCTTATTATTATCAATCTAACTCATATTATTAGCCGTATTATGCTTATATGTTCGACAGAACAACAATTACTATACATATTACACTCACTATTATCAATCTAACTCATATTATTAACCATATATGCTTGTATGATCGGTAGAACGATAATTACTATACTTATTACTCTTATTATTATCAATCTAGCTCATATTATTAGCCATATTATGCTTATATGATCGATAGAACGACAATTACTATACTCATTACTCTTATTGTTATCAATCTAACTCGTATTATTAGCCATATTATGCTTATATGATCGATAGAACGACAATTACTATACTCATTACTCTTAATGTTATCAATCTAACTCATATTATTAGCCATATTATGCTTACATGATCGATAGAACAATTACTATACTCACTACTGTTATTACTATCAATCTAACTCGTATTATTAGCCATATTATTCTTATGTGATCGATAGAACGACAATTACTATACTTATTACTCTTATTATTATCAATCTAACTCATATTATTAGCCATACTATGCTTATATGATCGATAGAACGACAATTACTTTACTTATTAGTCTTATTATTATCAATCTAACTCATATTATTAGCCATATTATGCTTATATGATCGATAGAACGACAATTACTATACTCATTACTCTTATTATTATCAATCTAACTCATATGATTAGCCATATTATGCTTGTATGATCGTAGGACGATGATTACTATACTTATTACTCTTATTGTTATCAATCTAACTCATATTATTAGCCATATTATGCTTATAATCGATCGATAGAACGACAATTACTATACTCATTACTCTTATTATTATCAATCTAACTCATATTATTAGCCATATTCTGCTTATGTGATCGATAGAACGACAATTACTGTACTTATTACTCTTATTATTATCAAATCTAACTCATGTATTAGCCATACTATGCTTACATGATCGCATTAGAACGACAATTACTATACTTATTATTCTTATTATTATCAATCTGACTCATATTATTAGCCATATTATGCTTATATGATCGATAGAACGACAATTACTATACTCATTACTCTTATTATTATCAATCTAACTCATATTATTAACCATATTATGCAGATATGATCGATAGAACTACAACTACTATACTCATACTCTTATTATTATCAATCCAACTCACATTATTAGCCATATTATTGCATATATGATCGATAGAACGACAATTACGGTACTTATTACTCTTATTATTATCAATCTAACTCATATTATTAGCCGTATTATGCTTATATGATCGACAGAACGACAATTACTATACTTATTACACTCACTATTATCAATCTAACTCATATTATTAACCATATTATGCTTGTATGATCGGTAGAACGATAATTACTATACTTATTACTCTTATTATTATCAATCTAGCTCATATATTAGCCATATTATGCTTATATGATCGATAGAACGACAATTACTATACTCATTACTCTTATTGTTATCAATCTAACTCATATTATTAGCCATATTATGCTTATATGATCGATAGAACGACAATTACTATACTCATTACTCTTATTGTTAACAATCTAACTCATATTATTAGCCATATTATGCTTATATGATCGATAGAACGACAATTACTATACTCACTACTGTTATAACTATCAATTTAACTCGTATTATTAGCCATATTATGCTTATGTGATCGATAGAACGACAATTACTATACTTATTACTCTTATTATTATCAATCTAACTCATATTATTAGCCATATTATGCTTATATGATCGATAGAACGCAATTACTATACTCATTACTCTTACTGTTATCATCTAACTCATATTATTAGCCATATTATGCTTGTATGATCGATAGAACGACAATTGCTATACTCACTACTGTTATTACTATCAATCTAACTCGTATTATTAGCCATATTATGCTTATGTGATCGATAGAACGACAATTACTATACTTATTACTCTTATTATTATCAATCTAACTCATATTATTAGCCATACTATGCTTATATGATAGATAGAACGACAATTACTATACTTATTAGTCTTATTATTATCAATCTAACTCATATTATTAGCCAATATTATGCTTATATGACTGACTAGAACGACAATTACTATACTTACTACACTCACTGTTATCAATCTAACTCATATTATTACCATATTATGCAGATATGATCGATAGAACTACAACTACTATACTCATTACTCTTATTATTATCAATCTAACTCACATATTACCCATATTATGCATATATGATCGATAGAACGACAATTACTATACTTATACTCTTATTATTATCAATGTAACTCATATTATTAGCCGTATTATGCTTATATGATCGACAGAAGGACAATTACTATACTTATTACACTCACTGTTATCAATCTAACTCATATTATTAACCATATTATGCAGATATGATCGATAGAACTACAACTTCTATACTCATTACTCTTATTATTATCAATCTAACACATATTATTAGCCATATTATGCTTATGTGATCGATAGAACGACAATTACTATACTTATTACTCTTATTATTATCAATCTAAATCATATTATTAGCCATATTATGCTTATATGATCGATAGAACGACAATTACTATACTTATTAGTCTTATTATATCAATCTAACTCATATTATTAGCCATATTATGCTTGTATGATCGATAGAACGACAATTACTATACTTATTAGTCTTATTATTATCAATCTAACTCGTATTATTGGCCATATTATGCTTATATGATCGATAGAACGACAATTACTCTTCTTGTTACTCTTATTATTATCAATCTAACTCATATTATTAGCCATATTATGCTTATATGATCGATTTAGAACGACAATTACAATACTTATTAGTCTTATTATTATCAATCTAACTCATATTATTAGCCATATTATGCTTATATGATAGGTAGAACAACAATTACTATACTTATTTCTCTTATTATTATCAATCTAACTCATATTATTAACCATATTATGCAGATATGATCGATAGAACTACAAATACTATATTCATTACTCTTATTATTATCAATCTAACACATATTATTAGCCATATTATGCTTATCATGAATGATAGAACGACAATTACTATACTTATTACACTCACTGTTATCAATCTAACTCATATTATTAACCATATAATGCAGATATGATCGATAGAACGACAATTACTATACTTGATTACTCTTATTATTATCAATCTGACTCATATTATTAGCCATATTATGCTTATATGATCGATAGAACGACAATTACTATACTCATTACTCTTATTGTTATCAATCTAACTTATATTATTAGCCATATTATGCTTATATGATCGATAGAACGACAATTACTGTACTCATTACTCTTATTATTATCAATCTAACTCATATTATTAACCATATTATGCAGATATGATCGATAGAAACTACAACTACTATACTCATTACTCTTATTATTATCAATCTATACTCACATTATTAGCCATATTATGCAGATTATGATCGATAGAACGACAATTACTATACTTATTACTCTTATTATTATCAATCTGACTCATATTATTAGCCATATTATGCTTATATGATCGATAGAACGACAATTACTATACTCATTACTCTTATTATTATCAATCTAACTCATACTATTAGCCATATTATGCTTATATGATCGATAGAACGACAATTACTATGACTCATTGCTCTTATTGTTATCAATCTAACTCATATTATTACGCATATTATGCTTATATGATCGATAGAACGACAATTACTATACTCATTGCTCTTATTGTTATCAATCTAACTCATATTATTAGCCATATTATGCTTATATGATTGATAGAACGACAATTACTATACTCATTACTCTTATTATTAACAATCTAACTCATATTATTAGCCATATTATGCCTTATATGATCGATAGAACGACAATTACTAATACTTTTTTACTCTTATTATTATCAATCTAACTCATGTTATTAGCCATATTATGCTTATATGATCGATAGAACGACAATTACCATACTTATTAGTCTTATTATTATCAATCTAACTCATATATTAGCCATATTATGCTTATATGATCGATAGAACGACAATTACTATACTCACTACTGTTATTACTATCAATCTAACTCGTATTATTAGCCATATTATGCTTATATGATCGATAGAACGACAATTACTATACTCACTACTGTTATTACTATCAATCTAACTCGTATTATTAGCCATATTATGCTTATGTGATCGACTAGAACGACAATTACTATACTTATTACTCTTATTATTATCAATCTAACTCATATTATTAGACATATTATGCTTATATGATCGATAGAACGACAATTACTATACTTATTAGACTATATTATCAATCTAACTCGTATTATTAGCCATATTATGCTTATATGATCGATAGAACGACAATTACTATTCTTTTTACTCTTATTATTATCAATCTAACTCCTATTATTAGCCATATTATGCTTATATGATCGATAGAACGACAATTACTATACATATTAGTCTTATTATTATCAATCTAACTCAATTATTAGCCATATTATGCTTATATGATCGGTAGAACTACAATTACTATACTTATTTCTCTTATTATTATCAATCTAACTCATATTATTAGCCGTATTATGCTTATATGTTCGACAGAACAACAATTACTATACTTATTACACTCACTATTATCAATCTAACTCGTATTATTAGCCATATTATGCTTATATGATCGATAGAACGACATATTACTATTCTTTTTACTCTTATTATTATCAATCTAACACATATTATTAGCCAAATTATGCTTCTATGATTGATAGAACGACAATTACTATACTTAATACACTCACTGTTATCAATCTAAACTCATATTATTAACCATATTATGCAGATATGATCGATAGAACGACAATTACTATACTTTATTACTCTTAATTATTATCAATCTGACTCATATTATTAGCCATATTATGCTTATATGATCGATAGAACGACAATTACTGTACTCATTACTCTTATTATTATCAATCTCACTCATATTATTAACCATATTATGCAGCTATGATCGATAGAACTACAACTACTATACTCATTACTCTTATTATTATCAATCTAACTCACATTATTAGCCTTATTATGCATATATGATCGATAGAACGACAATTACTATACTTATTACTCTTATTATTATCAATCTAACTCATATTATTAGCCGTATCGTATATGCTTATATGTTCGACAGAACAACAATTACTATACTTATTACACTCACTATTATCAATCTAACTCATATTATTAACCATATTATGCTTGTATGATCGGTGTAGAACGATAATTACTATACTTATTACTCTTATTATTATCAATCTAGCTCATATTATTAGCCATATTATGCTTATATGATCGATAGAACGACAATTACTATACTCATTACTCTTATTGTTATCAATCTAACTCGTATTTTTAGCCATATTATGCTTATCATGATCGATAGAACGACAATTACTATACTTATTACACTCACTGTTATCAATCTAACTCATATTATTAACCATATTATGCAGATATGATCGATAGAACGACAATTACTATACTTATTATTCTTATTATTATCAATCTGACTCATATTATTAGCCATATTATGCTTATATGATCGATAGAACGACAATTACTATACTCATTACTCTTATTATTATCAATCTAACTCATATATTAACCATATTATGCAGATATGATCGATAGAACTACAACTACTATACTCATTACTCTTAATATTATCAATCCAACTCACATTATTAGCCATATTATGCATATATGATCGATAGAACGACAATTACGGTACTTATTACTCTTATTATTATCAATCTAACTCCATATTATTAGCCGTATTATGCTTATATGATCGACAGAACGACAATTACTATACTTATTACACTCACTATTATCAATCTAACTCATATTATTAACCATTATTATGCTTGTATGATCGGCTTAGAACGATAATTACTATACATATTACTCTTATTATTATCAATCTAGCTCATATTATTAGCATATTATGCTTATATGATCGATAGAACGACAATTACTATACTCATTACTCTTATTGTTATCAATCTAACTCATATTATTAGCCATATTATGCTTATATGATCGATAGAACGACAATTACTATACTCATTACTCTTATTGTTAACAATCTAACTCATATTATTAGCCATATTATGCTTATATGATCGATAGAACGACAATTACTATACTCATTACTCTTACTGTTATCAATCTAACTCATATTATTAGCCATATTATGCTTGTATGATCGATAGAACGACAATTGCTATACTCACTACTGTTATTACTATCAATCTAACTCGTATTATTAGCATATTATTATGCTTATGTGATCGATAGAACGACAATTACTATACTTATTACTCTTATTATTATCAATCTAACTCATATTATTAGCCATACTATGCTTATATGATAGATAGAACGACAATTACTATACTTATTAGTCTTATTATTATCAATCTAACTCATATTATTAGCCATATTATGCTTATATGATCGATAGAACGACAATTACTATACTTATTACTCTTATTATTATCAATCTAACTCATATTATTAGCCGTATTATGCTTATATGTTCGACAGAACAACAATTACTATACTAATTACACTCACTGTTATCAATCTAACTCATATTATTAACCATATTATGCAGATATGATCGATAGAACGACAATTACTATACTTATTACTCTTATTATTATCAATCTGACTCATATTATTAGCCATATTATGCTTATATGATCGATAGAACGACAATTACTATACTCATTACTCTTATTATTATCAATCTAACTCATATTATTAGCCATATTATGCTTATATGATCGATAGAACGACAATTACTATACTCATTACTCTTATTGTTAACAATCTAACTCATATTATTAGCCATATTATGCTTATATGATCGATAGAACGACAATTACTATACTCATTACTCTTACTGTTATCAATCTAACTCATATTATTAGCCATATTATGCTTGTATGATCGATAGAACGACAATTGCTATACTCACTACTGTTATTACTATCAATCTAACTCGTATTATTAGCCATATTATGCTTATGTGATCGATAGAACGACAATTACTATACTTATTACTATTATTATTATCAATCTAACTCATATTATTAGCCATACTATGCTTATATGATAGATAGAACGACAATTACTATACTTATTAGTCTTATTATTATCAATCTAACTCATATTATTAGCCATATTATGCTTATATGATCGATAGAACGACAATTACTATACTTATTACTCTTATTATTATCAATCTAACTCATATTATTAGCCGTATTATGCTTATATGTTCGACAGAACAACAATTACTATACTTATTACACTCACTGTTATCAATCTAACTCAATATTATTAACCATATTATGCAGATATGATCGATAGAACGACAATTACTATACTTATTACTCTTATTATTATCAATCTGACTCATATTATTAGCCATATTATGCTTATATGATCGATAGAACGACAATTACTATACTCATTACTCTTATTATTATCAATCTAACTCATATTATTACCATATTATGCAGATATGATCGATAGAACTACAACTACTATACTCATACTCTTATTATTATCAATCTAAACTCACATTATTAGCCATATTATGCATATATGATCGATAGAACGACAATTACTATACTTATTACTCTTATATTATCAATCTAACTCATATTATTAGCCGTATTATGCTTATATGTTCGACAGAACAACAATTACTATACTTATTACACTCACTATTATCAATCTAACTCATATTATTAACCATATTATGCTTGTCTATGATCGGTATAGAACGATAAATTACTATACTTATTACTCTTATTATTATCAATCTAGCTCATATTATTAGCCATATTATGCTTATATGATCGATAGAACGACAATTACTATACTCATTACTCTTATTATTATCAATCTAACTCACATTATAGCCATATTATGCATATATGATCGATAGAACGACAATTACTATACTTATTACTCTTATTATTATCAATCTAACATCATATTATTAGCCGTATTATGCTTATATGTTCGACAGAACAACAATTACTATACTTATTACACTCACTATTATCAATCTAACTCATATTATTAACCATATTATGCTTGTATGAACGGTAGAACGATAATTACTATACTTATTACTCTTATTATTATCAATCTAGCTCATATTATTAGCCCATATTATGCTTATATGATCGATAGAACGACAATTACTATACTCATTACTCTTATTGTTATCAATCTAACTCGTATTATTAGCCATATTATGCTTATATGATCGATAGAACGACAATTACTATACTTATTACACTCACTGTTATCAATCTAACTCATATTATTAACCATATTATGCAGATATGATCGATAGAACGACAATTACTATACTTATTATTCTTATTATTATCAATCTGACTCATATTATTAGCCATATTATGCTTATATGATCGATAGAACGACAATTACTATACTCATTACTCTTATTATTATCAATCTAACTCATATATTAACCATATTATGCAGATATGATCGATAGAACTACAACTACTATACTCATTACTCTTATTATTATCAATCCAACTCACATTATTAGCCATATTATGCATATATGGATCGATAGAACGACAATTACGGTACTCAATTACTCTTATTATTATCAATCTAACTCATATTATTAGCCGTATTATGCTTATATGATCGACAGAACGACAACTACTAACTTATTTACACTCACTATTATCAATCTAACTCATATTATTAACCATATTATGCTTGTATGATCGGTAGAACGATAATTACTATACATATTACTCTTATTATTATCAATCTAGCTCATATTATAGCCATATTATGCTTATATGATCGATAGAACGACAATTACTATACTCATTACTCTTATTGTTATCAATCTAACTCATATTATTAGCCATATTATGCTTATATGATCGATAGAACGACAATTACTATACTCATTACTCTTATTGTTAACAATCTAACTCATATTATTAGCCATATTATGCTTATATGATCGATAGAACGACAATTACTATACTCATACTCTTACCTGTATCAATCTAACTCATATTATTAGCCATATTATGCTTGTATGATCGATAGAACGACAATTGCTATACTCACTACTGTTATTACTATCAATCTAACTCGTATTATTAGCCATATTATGCTTATGTGATCGATAGAACGACAATTACTATACTTATTACTCTATTATTATCAATCTAACTCATATTATTAGCCATACTATGCTTATATGATAGATAGAACGACAATTACTATACTTATTAGTCTTATTATTATCAATCTAACTCATATTATTAGCCATATTATGCTTATATGATCCGATAGAACGACAATTACTATACTTATTACTCTTATTATTATCAATCTAACTCATATATTAGCCGTATTATGCTTATATGTTCGACAGAACAACAATTACTATACTTATTACACTCACTGTTATCAATCTAACTCATATTATTAACCATATTAAGCTTATATGATCGATAGAACGACAATTACTATACTTATTACTCTTATTATATCAATCTAACTCATATTATTAGCCGTATTATGCTTATATGTTCGACAGAACAAACAATTACTATACTTATTACACTCACTGTTATCAATCTAACTCATATTATTAACCATATTATGCAGATATGATCGATAGAACGACAATTACTATACTTATTACTCTTATTATTATCAATCTGACTCATATTATTAGCCATATTATGCTTATATGATCGATAGAACGACAATTACTATACTCATTACTCTTATTATTATCAATCTAACTCATATATTAACCATATTATGCAGATATGATCGATAGAACTACAACTACTATACTCATTACTCTTATTATTATCAATCTAACTCACATTATTAGCCATATTATGCATATATGATCGATAGAACGACAATTACTATACTTATTACTCTTATTATTATCAATCTAACTCATATTATTAGCCGTATTATGCTTATATGTTCGACAGAACAACAATTACTATACTTATTACACTCACTATTATCAATCTAACTCATATTATTAACCATATTATGCTTGTATGATCGGTAGAACGATAATTACTATACTTATTACTCTTATTATTATCAATCTAGCTCATATTATTAGCCATATTATGCTTATATGATCGATAGAACGACAATTACTATACTCATTACTCTTATTATTATCAATCTAACTCACATTATTAGCCATATTATGCATATATGATCGAATAGAACGACAATTACTATACTTATTACTCTTATTATTATCAATCTAACTCATAATATTAGCCGTATTATGCTTATATGTTCGACAGAACAACAATTACTATACTTATTACACTCACTATTATCAATCTAACTCATATTATTAACCATATTATGCTTGTATGATCGGTATGATAGAAACGATAATTACTATATTATTACTCTTATTATTATCAATCTAGCTCATATTATTAGCCATATTATGCTTATATGATCGATTAGAACGACAATACTATACTCATTACTCTTATTGTTATCAATCTAACTCGTATTATTAGCCATATTATGCTTATATGATCGATAGAACGACAATTACTATACTTATTACACTCACTGTTATCAATCTAACTCATATTATTAACCATATTATGCAGATATGATCAGATAGAACGACAATTACTATACTTATTATTCTTATTATTATCAATCTGACTCATATTATTAGCCACTATTATGCTTATATGATCGATTAGAACGACAATTACTATACTCATTACTCTTATTATTATCAATCTAACTCATATTATTAACCATATTATGCAGATATGATCGATAGAACTACAACTACTATACTCATTACTCTTATTATTATCAATCCAACTCACATTATTAGCCATATTATGCATATATGATCGATAGAACGACAATTACGGTACTCATTACTCTTATTATTATCAATCTAACTCATATTATTAGCCGTATTATGCTTATATGATCGACAGAACGACAACTACTATACTTATACACTCACTATTATCCATCTAACTATATTATTAACCATATTATGCTTGTATGATCGGTAGAACGATAATTACTATACATATTACTCTTATTATTATCAATCTAGCTCATATTATTAGCCATATTATGCTTTTATGATCGATAGAACGACAATTACTATACTCATTACTCTTATTGTTATCAATCTAACTCATATTATTAGCCATATTATGCTTATATGATCGATAGAACGACAATTACTATACTCATTACTCTTATTGTTAACAATCTAACTCATATTATTAGCCATATTATGCTTATATGATCGATAGAACGACAATTACTATACTCATTACTCTTACTGTTATCAATCTAACTCATATTATTAGCCATATTATGCTTGTAATGATCGATAGAACGACAATTGCTATACTCACTACTGTTATTACTATCAATCTAACTCGTATTATTAGCCATATTATGCTTATGTGATCGATAGAACGACAATTACTATACTTATTACTCTTATTATTATCAATCTAACTCATATTATTAGCCATACTATGCTTATATGATAGATAGACGACATTTACTATACTTATTAGTCTATTATTATCAATCTAACTCATATTATTAGCCTATTATGCTTATATGATCGATAGAACGACAATTACTATAACTTATTACTCTTATTATTATCAATCTAACTCATATTATTAGCCGTATTATGCTTATATGTTCGACAGAACAACAATTACTATACTTATTACACTCACTGTTATCAATCTAACTCATATTATTAACCATATTATGCAGATATGATCGATAGAAACGACAATTACTATACTTATTACTCTTATTATTATCAATCTGACTCATATTATTAGCAAATTATGCTTATATGATCGATAGAACGACAATTACTATACTCATTACTCTTATTATTATCAATCTAACTCATATTATTAACCATATTATGCAGATATGATCGATAGAACTACAACTACTATACTCATTACTCTTATTATTATCAATCTAACTCACATTATTAGCCATATTATGCTTATATGATCGATTAGAACGACAATTACTATACTCATTACTCTTACTGTTATCAATCTAACTCATATTATTAGCCATATTATGCTTGTATGATCGATAGAACGACAATTGCTATACTCACTACTGTTATTACTATCAATCTAACTCGTATTAATTAGCCATATTATGCTATGTGATCGATAGAACGACAATTACTATACTATTACTCTTATTATTATCAATCTAACTCATATTATTAGCCATACTATGCTTATATGATAGATAGAACGACAATTACTATACTTATTAGTCTTATTATTATCAATCTAACTCATATTATTAGCCATATTATGCTTATATGATCGATAGAACGACAATTACTATACTTATTACTCTTATTATTATCAATCTAACTCATATTATTAGCCGTATTATGCTTATATGTTCGACAGAACAACAATTACTATACTTATTACACTCACTGTTATCAATCTAACTCATATTATTAACCATATTATGCAGATATGATCGATAGAACGACAATTACTATACTTATTACTCTTATATTATCAATCTGACTCATATTATTAGCCATATTATGCTTATATGATCGATAGAACGACAATTACTATACTCAAGTACTCTTATTATTATCAATCTAACTCATATTATTAACCATATTATGCAGATATGATCGATAGAACTACAACTACTATACTCATTACTCTTATTATTATCAATCTAACTCACATTATTAGCATATTATGCATATATGATCGATTAGAACGACAATTACTAACTTATTACTCTTATTATTATCAATCTAACTCATAATATTAGCCGTATTATGCTTATATGTTCGACAGAACAACAATTACTATACTTATTACACTCACTATTATCAATCTAACTCATATTATTAACCATATTATGCTTGTATGATCGGTAGAACGATAATTACTATACTTATTACTCTTATTATTATCAATCTAGCTCATATTATTAGCCATATTATGCTTATATCGATCGATTAGAACGACAATTACTATACACATTACTCTTATTGTTATCAATCTAACTCATATTATTAGCCATATTATGCTTATATGATCGATAGAACGACAATTACTATACTCATTACTCTTATTGTTATCAATCTAACTCATATTATTAGCCATATTATGCGTACATGATCGATAGAACGACAATTACTATACTCACTACTGTTATTACTATCAATCTAACTCGTATATTAGCCATATTATTCTTATGTGATCGATAGAACGACAATTACTATACTTATTACTCTTATTATTATCAATCTAACTCACATTATTAGCCATATTATGCATATATGATCGATAGAACGACAATTACTATACTTATTACTCTTATTATTATCAATCTAACTCATATTATTAGCCGTATTATGCTTATATGTTCGACAGAACAACAATTACTATACTTATTACACTCACTATTATCAATCTAACTATATTATTAACCATATTATGCTTGTATGATCGGTAGAACGATAATTACTATACTTATTACTCTTATTATTATCAATCTAGCTCATATTATTAGCCATATTATGCTTATATGATCGATAGAACGACAATTACTATACTCAATTACTCTTATTATTATCAATCTAACTCACATTATTAGCCATATTATGCATATATGATCGATAGAACGACAATTACTATACTTAGTACTCTTATTATTATCAATCTAACTCATATTCTTAGCCGTATTATGCTTATATGTTCGACAGAACAACAATTACTATACTTATTACACTCAACTATTATCAATCTACTCATATTATTAACCATATTATGCTTGTATGATCGGATAGAACGATAATTACTATACTTATTACTCTTATTATTATCAATCTAGCTCATATTATTAGCCATATTATGCTTATATGATCGACTAAGAACGACAATTACTATACTCATTACTCTTATTGTTATCAATCTAACTCGTATTATTAGCCATATTATGCTTATATGATCGATTAGAACGACAATTACTATACTTATTACACTCACTGTTATCAATCTAACTCATATTTATTAACCATATTATGCAGATATGATCGATAGAACGACAATTACTATACTTATTATTCTTATTATTATCAATCTGACTCATATTATTAGCCATATTATGCTTATATGATCGATAGAACGACAATTACTATACTCATTACTCTTATTATTATCAATCTAACTCATATTATTAACCATATTATGCAGATATGATCGATAGAACTACAACTACTATACTCATTACTCCTATTATTATCAATCCAACTCACATTATTAGCCATATTATGCATATATGATCGATAGAACGACAATACCGGTACTTATTACTCTTATTATTATCAATCTAACTCATATTATTAGCCGTATTATGCTTATATGATCGACAGAACGACAATTACTATACTTATTACACTCACTATTATCAATCTAACTCATATTATTAACCATATTATGCTTGTATGATCGGAGTAGAACGATAATTACTATACAATTACTCTTATTATTATCAATCTAGCTCATATTATTAGCCATATTATGCTTATATGACGATAGAACGACAATTACTATACTCATTACTCTTATTGTTATCAATCTAACTCATATTATTAGCCATATTATGCTTATATGATCGATAGAACGGACAATTACTATACTCATTACTCTTATTGTTAACAATCTAACTCATATTATTAGCCATATTATGCTTATATGATCGATAGAACGACAATTACTATACTCATTACTCTTACTGTTATCAATCTAACTCATATTATTAGCCATATTATGCTTGTATGATCGATAGAACGACAATTGCTATACTCACTACTGTTATTACTATCAATCTAACTCGTATTATTAAGCCATATTATGCTTATGTGATCGATAGAACGACAATTACTATACTTATTACTCTTATTATTATCAATCTAACTCATATTATTAGCCATACTATGCTTATATGATAGATAGAACGACAATTACTATACTTATTAGTCTTATTATTATCAATCTAACTCATATATTAGCCATATTATGCTTATATGATCGATAGAACGACAATTACTATACTTATTACTCTTATTATTATCAATCTAACTCATATTATTAGCCGTATTATGCTTATATGTTCGACAGAACAACAATTACTATACTTATTACACTCACTGTTATCAATCTAACTCATATTATTAACCATATTATGCAGATATGATCGATAGAACGACAATTACTATACTTATTACTCTTATTATTATCAATCTGACTCATATTATTAGCCATATTATGCTTATATGATCGATAGAACGACAATTACTATACTCATTACTCTTATTAATTATCAATCTAACTCATATTATTAACCATATTATGCAGATATGATCGATAGAACTACAACTACTATACTCATTACTCTTATTATTATCAATCTAACTCACATTATTAGCCATATTATGCTTATATGATCGATCGAACGACAATTACTATACTCATTACTCTTACTGTTATCAATCTAACTCATATTATTAGCCATATTATGCTTGGTATGATCGATAGAACGACAATTGCTATACTCACTACTGTTATTACTATCAATCTAACTCGTATTATTAGCCATATTATGCTTATCGTGATCGATAGAACGACAATTACTATACTTATTACTCTTATTATTATCAATCTAACTCATATTATTAGCCATACTATGCTTATATGATAGATAGAACGACAATTACTATACTTATTAGTCTTATTATTATCAATCCTAACTCATATTATTAGCCATATTATGCTTATATGATCGATAGAACGACAATTACTATACTTATTACTCTTATTATTATCAATCTAACTCATATTATTAGCCGTATTATGCTTATATGTTCGACAGAACAACAATTACTATACTTATTACACTCACTGTTATCAATCTAACTCATATTATTAACCATATTATGCAGATATGATCGATAGAACGACAATTACTATACTTATACTCTTATTATTATCAATCTGACTCATATTATTAGCCATATTATGCTTATATGATCGATAGAACGACAATTACTATACTCATTACTCTTATTATTATCAATCTAACTCATATTATTAACATATTATGCAGATATGATCGATAGAACTACAACTACTATACTCATTACTCTTATTATTATCAATCTAACTCACATTATTAGCCATATTATGCATATATGATCGATAGAACGACAATTACTATACTTATTACTCTTATTATTATCAATCTAACTCATATTATTAGCCGTATATGCTTATATGTTCGACAGAACAACAATTACTATACTTATTACACTCACTATATCAATCTAACTCATATTATTAACCATATTATGCTTGTAATGATCGGTAGAACGAATTTACTATACTTATTACTCTTATTATTATCAATCTAGCTCATATTATTAGCCATATTATGCTTATATGATCGATAGAACGACAATTACTATACACATTACTCTTATTGTTATCAATCTAACTCATATTATTAGCCATATTCTGCTTATATGATCGACTAGAACGACAATTACTATACTCATTACTCTTATTGTTATCAATCTAACTCATATTATTAGCCATATTATGCTTACATGATCGATAGAACGACAATTACTATACTCACTACTGTTATTACTATCAATCTAACTCGTATTATTAGCCATATTATTCTTATGTGATCGATAGAACGACAATTACTATACTTATTACTCTTATTATTATCAATCTAACTCATATTATTAGCCATACTATGCTTATATGATCGATAGAACGACAATTACTTTACTTATTAGTCTTATTATTATCACTCTAACTCATATTATTAGCCATATTATGCTTATGATGATCGAATAGAACGACAATTACTATACTCATTACTCTTATTATTATCAATCTAACTCATATGATTAGCCATATTATGCTTGTATGATCGGTAGGACGATGATTACTATACTTATTACTCTTATTGTTATCAATCTAACTCATATTATTAGCCATATTATGCTTATATGATCGATAGAACGACAATTACTATACTCATTACTCTTATTATTATCAATCGTAACTCATATTATTAGCCATATTATGCTTATGTGATCGATAGAACGACAATTACTGTACTTATTACTCTTATTATTATCAATCTAACTCATGTTATTAGCCATACTATGCTCTACATGATCGATAGAACGACAATTACTATACTTATTATTCTTATTATTATCAATCTGACTCATATTATTAGCCATATTATGCTTATATGATCGATAGAACGACAATTACTATACTCATTACTCTTATTATTATCAATCTAACTCATATTATTAACCATATTATGCAGATATGATCGATAGAACTACAATCTACTATACTCATTACTCTTATTATTATCAATCCAACTCACATTATTAGCCATATTATGCATAATATGATCGATAGAACGACAATTACGGTACTTATTACTCTTATTATTATCAATCTAACTCATATATTAGCCGTATTATGCTTATATGATCGACAGAACGACAATTACTATACTTATTACACTCACTATTATCAATCTAACTCATATTATTAACCATATATGCTTGTATGATCGGTTAGAACGATAATTACTATACTTATTACTCTTATTATTATCAATCTAGCTCATATTATTAGCCATATTATGCTTATATGATCGATAGAACGGACAATTACTATACTCATTACTCTTATTGTTATCAATCTAACTCATATTATTAGCCATATTATGCTTATATGATCGATAGAACGACAATTACTATACTCATTACTCTTATTGTTAACAATCTAACTCATATTATTAGCCATATTATGCTTATATGATCGAATAGAACGACAATTACTATACTCACTACTGTTATTACTATCAATTTAACTCGTATTATTAGCCATATTATGCTTATGTGATCGATAGAACGACAATTACTATACTTATTACTCTTATTATTATCAATCTAACTCCTATTATTAGCCATATTATGCTTATATGATCGATAGAACGACAATTACTATACTCATTACTCTTACTGTTATCAATCTAACTCATATTATTAGCCATATTATGCTTGTATGATCGATAGAACGACAATTGCTATACTCACTACTGTTATTACTATCAATCTAACTCGTATTATTAGCAGTATTATGCTTATGTGATCGATAGAACGACAATTACTATACTTATTACTCTTATTATTATCAATCTAACTCATATTATTAGCCATACTATGCTTATATGATAGATAGAACGACAATTACTCATACTTATTATTCTTATTATTATCAATCTAACTCATATTATTAGCCATATTATGCTTATATGATTGATAGAACGACAATTACTATACTTACTACACTCACTGTTATCAATCTAACTCATATTATTAACCATATTATGCAGATATGATCGATAGAACTACAACTACTATACTCATTACTCTTATTATTATCAATCTAACTCACATTATTACCCATATTATGCATATATGATCGATAGAACGACAATTACTATACTTATTACTCTTATTATTATCAATGTAACTCATATTATTAGCCGTATTATGCTTATATGATCGACAGAAGGACAATTACTATACTTATTACACTCACTGTTATCAATCTAACTCATATTATTAACCATATTATGCAGATATGATCGATAGAACTACAACTTCTATACTCATTACTCTTATTATTATCAATCTAACACATATTATTAGCCATATTATGCTTATGTGATCGATAGAACGACAATTACTATACTTATTACTCTTATTATTATCAATCTAACTCATATTATTAGCCATATTATGCTTATATGATCGATAGAACGACAATTACTATACTTATTAGTCTTATTATTATCAATCTAACTCATATTATTAGCCCTATTATGCTTGTATGATCGATAGAACGACAATTACTATACTTATTAGTCTTATTATTATCAATCTAACTCGTATTATTGGCCATATTATGCTTATATGATCGATAGAACGACAATTACTCTTCTTTTTACTCTTATTATTATCAATCTAACTCATATTATTAGCCATATTATGCTTATATGATCGATAGAACGACAATTACAATACTTATTAGTCTTATTATTATCAATCTAACTCATATTATTAGCCATATTATGCTTATATGATAGGTAGAACAACAATTACTATACTTATTTCTCTTATTATTATCAATCTAACTCATATTATTAACCATATTATGCAGATATGATCGAAGAACAACAAATACTATATTCATTACTCTTATTATTATCAATCTAACACATATTATTAGCCATATTATGCTTATATGATTGATAGAACGACAATTACTATACTTATTACACTCACTGTTATCAATCTAACTCATATTATTAACCATATTATGCAGATATGATCGATAGAACGACAATTACTATACTTATTACTCTTAT
Organism: Megachile rotundata; assembly: GCF_050947335.1. Classification (NCBI taxonomy): domain Eukaryota; kingdom Metazoa; phylum Arthropoda; class Insecta; order Hymenoptera; family Megachilidae; genus Megachile; species Megachile rotundata. The sequence goes on along the minus strand of NW_027474248.1, from coordinate 488 downwards.
TATTATCAATCTGACTCATATTATTAGCCATATTATGCTTATATGATCGATAGAACGACAATTACTATACTCATTACTCTTATTGTTATCAATCTAACTTATATTATTAGCCGTATTATGCTTATATGATCGACAGAAGGACAATTACATATACTTATTACACTCACTGTTATCAATCTAACTCATATTATTAACCATATTATGCAGATATGATCGATAGAAACCTACAACTTCTATACTCATTACTCTTATTATTATCAATCTAACACATATTATTAGCCATATTATGCTTATATGATCGATAGAACGACAATTACTATACTTATTAGTCTTATTATTATCAATCTAACTCATATTATTAGCCATATTATGCTTGTATGATCGATAGAACGACAATTACTATACTTATTAGTCTTATTATTATCAATCTAACTCGTATTATTGGCCATATTATGCTTATATGATCGATAGAACGACAATTACTCTTC